>NW_028250243.1:0-66014 GCF_964263255.1 Lissotriton vulgaris
CTTTCCAGGTGTGAATTTGTTTATGTAGAGTTGGACCTGATTGATGGACATATAGGGATAACACTTCGATCCCTGAGGAGATGCGTAGACTTCTTTCATGAGTGGAATTGTGGTGGCCAAAATGGTTGTGGTTCTGAGACTTCTGTTTTTTTTGTAAGTTCCTTAAAATGGCTGAATAGATCTTTCGTCAAGGGCTTGCACTCACACCTAACATATCTGATTTAGGGGTCAGGTAGGAGCAGGGTACCCCTTGGTAAATTGTGCCAGTCAGTGACAGTGGGAGAATTTTAGACACACCTGAATTTGAGTCCTATTTGTCAGTGGCCGGATGCAGTGGATGTGGTGGTGGTTTGACGGAGCTCTGTCTATCCTATTCACAGATCCAATTATTAACTTTAACAGGAGCTATCATTTGTTGCAGACAGAACTGCAGTGCTGGGAAGCAACAAGGAAGAAGACCCAAACCCACTGATAATTCTCTGTGACCATGCCAATAGTGGGTTTGCTGAGACCACAAGTGTACTTGGCAGCCCATTAGGGAATAGACAGACAAAGGAATAGAAATGGTAGGGGGTTGTTACTCCTTAGGAGAACTAAAATTGCTAACCAGCCTGATGGACGAAGCACTCTCCACAGAGTAGTTCTTACTCTTGAACACCTGGACAGACATTCTGAGAGAGAGATGGTGCATGACAGAGGTATAGTCATGACCACACAAAGTAATTCAGCTCTTATTAACATTGGGTAAGGGATGAAGATGGATTCCATTGTTCTACAAGGCTCTAACTAAAGTTGATTAGCATATTTAGGCAACTTTGATTTCACGGAGTGTCAGACACCGTGGACTATGTACAAGGAATATCCAGAAATTCCCATTTTAACTACATCCGATTCAATTGACTGCATAGGATATATCTGACTTACAAATGGATTAATAGAATCCATGTAACACAAGCCTTGAAGTGTCCCAAATGTATACAAGTTTACCATATGGTATGGGAATACACAAACCTGACTGGCCATTTGGGGGAGGCTGTGAGACTGCTGTAGGTAACCTTGGATGGGAAGAATTTGCTGGCTCCCAGGTGTTGTTTGCTAAGATGCTAGGACATGCAAGATTGAAAGAAGTGGACAGTAGCTTCCTGGACCTGGCTCTGTTACTGGTGAAAAATGCTATTGCTATCTGAAGGAAATGGCCTGGGCTCCCCTGGCCAGCATAGGGGTCATACAATGCAGACATGAGCCAGTAGGGAAGAAATTGAACCACACAGGGAAGAAAAGAGAGGCCAAGTCAGGCATTTGATAGCTTCATTATGGGATGCTATGGTGGAAGTCTTAAAGAGAAGCCATGATGAGTGATTGCATCATATGTAATGTTACTGACTACATCTGCAAATACTAAAGGGAAATAGATGCTCAACCACTAGGCAAGGTAGTAGACATGAGGGAGGAATGAAGCACTGGTTTGGCCACCCACTCTTGCAGGCTCATGATTTCCAAAGCCACGTAGCAGAGACACAAGCTTCCCTACACAATGTGATTCTTTAGGTCTACTCCCTCCATATGAAATAGCTAGATCCCTCACAATCTCTGAACTCAGATAATAAAAGATCCACCAATGCATTAAGTGACAACAGACACCAAGCTCAAGTACATTTTATTTGATTTCATCTTGCCTTATGTTGTTGACTTTTAGCATTGTAGAAATATATGGACCTTGACACGGAAACAATCTAAGTCTTAAACAGTCATGTAAGCTATGATATGCTAATACAATAATATATAAGTGTGTATTTGGAAACAAAAAGACATTGTTTTAAAAAATGATACTAATTTATATGGTGCAGTCACTCAATGGGTGAGGAAAGGAAGCTATTCATCGGTAATATTTGTAATGGCTGGTTGTCCTTCAATCTTCTTTAGAATTGTTATATTATATAATATTATATTTTATTATATTATGTTATGTTATGTTATGTTATGTTATGTTATGTTATGTTATGTTATGTTATGTTATGTTATACATAGACAAGCTTGTCAATAAAGTTAACTTTCCTGATAATGCTAGGAAAGACAAGCAATGCCACTTTGCATTCAAGGCATAGCTTTCGACTGAGAAATAAAGTTTGCACATTGCATGCAGCTGCCCAATATTTTATGGATTTCCTTGAAATTAAGCTTCATATAAACCTCCATATCTCTTACAGCTATAAGGTTAAATGAAGGCTATGCTAAAAAATCTCATCAGCAAAGTACATGTAGTAACTCAAGTCTTGCCTCACGCGAATTCAAAACTAGCTACCAAAACCTTTTTAAAACTTGACTCGGCAAAGAGAGATTACTTCTTGTCCTAAACAAACTCAGATTCAATCAGTGATGTTTCTAGAAGTGAATTTTATTGAGGCACACATTAGAACACAGATAAAACAGTTGGAACTACTTATAAATGTTATATATTTTCTAAAAAGAAATCTGACTTTGTATGTGTGCATATACCTCTATATATATTCATATTTAGATTACATGGTAACAACTGTGTAGTTATACGTGTATCAGAGTTTCTATAGGATGAGCACTTTTTGTTTTGATAATAACTTTGGTGTTGTTTGACAAATCTTCACAATACTTTTCAAAAAAAGTTAATCAACCTCAGCTCCTTCCTGGAAGGTTTTGTGGTGATCTGTGAAGTTGACCGAAAATAAGGGGAGAGGGTTTGAAAAGATTTGTATCTGAACAGTGAGACAGAGAAAACAACTCTACAGAATTACACCAATTGTGGAAGTTTAGTGTGCTTTTTGTGATTTGGTGTCAATTTCTTCAGCCGTTGTAGAGAAATTAAAGTTTAAAAAATGGCGATATGTATTTCTATGGAAGTCATGTGGAAAAAACAACCAAAAAAGGTATTCCGATGAGCTGGTTCTGCAGGACACCGATGAGAACAAGCAATGTAATTGCCTACCACAACAAAGAAAAATTAAGCAGCCATCATTACAGGATTTGGGGACTCAGTCCCTGGGTCTTGAAGAATAAATCTAAAAAGGATATAAAGGAGCAGTGTAGATATACCCTGACCGGTCCTAGCTGCATTTTGGGAGTCACATAGAGATCCACCCTGGGCATAAAATAAATGATAAACATTTTTCCACTTGTTACAGTCCCACGGGAGCTCGGCGGCACGCAGTATGGCAACTTGAGTGATCCTGTTGGAACAAAGAAAAAAGGAGGGTTGGGGGGCTGGGACCTGCTCATCGCTTGTGGAGTGTTGGTGCAGTGAGTGGTTGATGGCCAAGTCCTGCAATCAACACCCCACTTCACACGGTCAAGGGCTGTGCATGTTGCAGGTTTGGCCACCCAGAGGGGGATGGCTAAAGACATATCATAATATGATATTATTTTAAGTTTGAAAACTATGTTTATGTCAATTATGTATAACTGGTGAATTCAACTTTAACATTTGGTTCATTCATGGAATTCTTAACATCAGTTAAGATTTTACTATCTTGCTTACGTATAACTTCACTTTAACCTTTGGTCTCATTTAGTGAAAAAAAAATATTATATATATATATATATATATATATATATATATATATATATATCCGAAAGGCTGCTTACACAGGTTAGGTGCAACGACGAAGTCCCAGTCAGCACCAAAGAAGCAGACACGAGCCCAAAGTAAGTGCAAAAAGCAAGTAGCGTTTATTCCTTCATGAGTCCGCCATAACGCGTTTCACCACCGGAGTGGCTTGATCACATGACAACGTTAACAGTTTTTACTGGACCTTTTAAACAGCTAGCACTTTAGACACGTGATGCAAGTGTAAGTGACATAGAAGAAAGTGTAAACAAGCAACATTTGAGCGCTATTTAAAAGATAGACTGCGCTTTGTAAAATACCAAGAAAATTACAAATGAAAGTTGCTTTTACCAACTAATAGAAGGGCAAACAAATGATTGTATACACAAATGCCAGTAATATCGTAAAGGAGATTTTGCATTGAGATAAAAAGGGAAATTTATGTTATTTTCCAAAATATATCCGCATAAAAGCATGAATGTCGGTATAAATACCCATAGAAAAATATATAAATATATGTATATATATACATCTAAGGTAAAAAAATATATAATTTCATTAGCACATATGTACAAAATTACATGATCGTGTATGTACAAGCAATGTTATAATTCATATATTTACACAATGCATATTTAGCATTTACTGGACATTTTGATGAGTATTGGCCTAAATGCCGTTTGATCGAGAAGAGACCCTTCTGTTGTATTGCTAAGCAATCAAATGCAAAACATAGTTGGATAATGTTACAAGAAGTGCATAAAGTGCTCTAAGTGTGCAAAGTAAAGGTGAGCATAATCCTGAAAATGGAAATAAAATGATAAAAAATCCTGAATATGTAGGATTGAGTGAGAGGCATAAGGCAGTTGCATTGGGCAGCGATATAAGATCTATTTCTAGGTTAAAATAGAATATAGACCTAGTTGTAGGGTGCAAACTATCAATGAAATGCACCATATGTAACTATGATACATCAGAAAATTGGAAAAGGATACAGGGGGCTGGTTAACAAAACGAGTTGGGAACAACAGACAAAGAAATTTCATTCATTATTTTGATAGGGGTAATATGGATCAAAGATGTAAGTCACAGACATGTGTGTAAATCTTCAGTGTTGTTCAATCCTCCAGGGCTTTTGCTGTTGAAATGTAGAATGTATCTAGTTTCCAACATGCGCATCTTACGTTCCCTATCACCTCCCTGCTTAGTTTTGGGAATAGTGTCGATAACATAATAACGGAGGTCCTTCAGGTTGTTGTTGTGGACCTCACGAAAATGTCTCGCCACTGGGTAGGTGGGGTCAGAATTATTGATCGCTCTAATACGCTGTAATACCCTGGCACTTGCTGGTAATTTAGTACTCCCTACATACCGTAAGGGACAGGTACACTCCAAGATGTAGATGGCGTACTCTGTTTTGCAATGGAGGGATTTGGAGATCTTTATTTCTTTGTTACTGAAGGCTGTACGGTAGCTGGTTTTATTTATGCCATAAGTACAGGCTTTGCATGTGTGACATTTGGTAAACCCCCGTGAGCTTTTGAGCCAATCTTTAGATGGGATGACCTCTGGGCAGTTGGAAACTAGACTGTTGTAAAGAGAGGTGGCTCTTTTGTAGGTGATACTGGGCTTAGCTGGCATTTTGTGGCCAATTATAGGATCAGAGCGTATTAGTGACCAGTTCTGGTTGATTATCTTACTAATCGCGCCCTTTTGAATACTGTAAGGCACAATAAGCCTGGCACTTTCTGGTTCGACTGGTTTAGTCAAAGAGGGGGTTGGGGGATTTCTGATGGCTTTAGGAACTAGAAGAAGGGTTCTATCCAGTTCCATTGTCTTGTCAATGGCAGTTTGAATAATGTGCATGGGATAACCTCGTGCGAGGAATCGCTCTTTGCATTCATGTTGAGCCATGGTGAGATCCATGGGGTTGCTGCAAATCCTTTTTATTCTCAGCATTTCCCCATAGGGAATGCTTCGAATAAGATGTTTAGGATGGAAGCTGGTGTAATGAAGGATGGAATTGCCAGCCGTTTCTTTTCTGTAGAGCTTGGTTTCTATGGTGTTATTGAAAATGTACAATTCTACGTCTAGGAAACAAATATTGGTTGGACTGACGGTACAGGTAAACTTTAGGTTGATGTTGTTAATGTTTAACAAATTGACCCACTCGAGGGCTTCCTCCCTTGTACCATCCCAGACAAAAATAAGGTCATCAATATACCTATAGTACATTTTCACTTGTTTGGCAAACCACACACCAAGGGTCCCTTTTAGGACCAGCTCCTCCCACCAGCCCATGAAGATGCAGGCATAGCTGGGGGAGAAGCTGGCCCCCATTGCTACCCCCCGCACCTGTTGGTAGAAGGTTTGGTTAAAGGTGAAGAGATTGTGGTGAAGACAAAAAGTCACCATGTCCAACAACATGATGTTATGTTCTGGGCATGCAGGTCTATTTTTGGTGAGAAAGAAATCCAATGCCCTTAAGCCATCCCTGTGGTCGATGCATGTGTACAGGGATGACACATCTAGAGTTAGCAGTAGAAACCCCGGATTCCAAGAGAAATCCCTGATTTTGTCCAAAAAGTCACTTGTGTCTCTGAGATAAGAGGCCAGCCCAGTTACACAATCCTGCAAGAAGTAATCGATGTAATTTGAGGTGTGTTCCAACAGGCTGTTTCTCCCGGAAATGATGGGCCTTCCGGGCGGATGTGAAGGGTCCTTGTGGACTTTGGGGATAAAGTAGATGTTGGGAATCGTTGGGTAATCATTTTTCATGTACAGATATTCATCCTTGGTGATTAGGCCCGCACTTTTCCAGGCAAGTAGTTTGAGGAAGAAAGAGTTAGATGTTTCTTTTACTGCTGCAGCGCTACTTAGTTTATAGCAGTTACGGTCATTCAGCTGTGACATTGCCTCACTCATATACTGATCTCTGTCCCAAAGCACCACGTTACCTCCCTTATCAGAATTTCGAATGATTATCTGGTTGTTGCGTTGAAGTTTGGTTACCAGATTGTCATATGTTCTGTTGCGCCTGCATATTTTGTTTCTTATTGCGCAGGTTTTGAAGTTCAATTTTTTCAATTCGTTGACTATATGTTCATTATAGATGTCGATACCATCACGTGGCATAATAGGATTGAACTTAGACCTGGTTTTAAAGGGAGTGGTGGTGATAGGTTTGTTCATTGGACTTGGGGTTTGACTTGTAAGAGATGTTTGTGAGAAATCCGTGCGGTTCTGGGCATGGAGGTCTGTGAGAACCGTTAACAAGGTAGAAGGTGGTTCTGTGCATGGCAAGGTTCCCATGATGCATTGGCTACCCATTTGGGATGCAGTCTCTGTTTCCGTTGTTTTAGGAGGATTGAGAGTGTGGAATTTGTTCAGTTTGAGTTTACGAATGAACTGGTAAATGTCCATACGAGTAGTGGCATAATCGAAGTTGGATTCTTTGCAGTGGGAAAGCCCTAAAGAAAGAATTTGAATTTCCGCTTTTGTGAGGACAGTTTCCGTCAAGTTGATGACTGTTTTTTCAGCATGATTATTGGAGTTTATTGAGTCCTTGTTTGTATTACTTTTGTTGGGAGCAGGCAAGTTGCAAGTTTCATTTTTGGTTATCATTAATGCTTCCAGCGACCTCTCCCTTTGCTCCTCTGATTGGAGTTTGCTTGTGCGTTTCCTTGCTTTCCTCCTTTGGCTACGTTTGTGGTTTCTCCACTTGCGGCCTGAGTCTGCCGATTTCTTGGCCGCAACGTTGACAGGCGATCCATTGATAAAAAAATTATTTCATCGCCAGGAGTTGGAATCGCTTTGGGGTCAGATGGCACCATTCTGGATTGGTTCCCTTCATTTTCGCTTTCAGCGGCAGAGCTGAAGTCAGATTGCGTGGAATCATTAGAGGCATTAGATGTACTGGCCTGTGTTTTGTTTCGGTTTTTTCCGGATGGTTTGCCACTCTTTAAGGAGTCGAACTTGCGGGCAAAAGTAAAAATGCGTCCGCATTCATAGTCCGCAAGGTCGCGTTGGAACTTGTAAGCTTTGCGTGCTTTAATTTTCTCCTCCTCTTTTTTAAGGCGGGTGGTCATTTCTGCATTCAATTTGTTGATTTCTTCAGGTGTTCCCATTTGGGCTATTTCGTCCGTTAATGCCACAACTTTTTTCTGAAGTTCAATGCGGTCAATTTCTGCATACTTGACGAGCAGAATTACTAACTCCCTCGAAGAGTCCAGGTTTTTTTGTGCCCATTCCTTCATTAGTTCTGGGTTTGGCTGCTCGTAACTAGGTGCCAACAAAATTCTTAATCCCCTTGGTACTCTTCCCGCGTCCAGGTAGCTTTGTAACGATCTGTGCTCCCACCATTTTGCCTGCTCTCCCCGCATCAACTTTTCCAAGATTTTCATTTTGTTTTTGAGAGTTTCGTCAGTTTTTACATTGCTCGGCCTTGCAGGTTCCGAGCGTTCCCGAACCTGGGCGATGTTGATAAATAGCCCCTGCGCTGCCGCCTCTCGGTCCTTTAACGTGTCGGCAGACATGTCTGCTTGCAGCAGGAAAGAAAAACGCTAATTTAACTTGAGGATACAGCTCGGGTTACGGAGTCGTTAATCACCCTCCGTTCCACTAGCGTCCTTGCACACCAAGTACCCCACAAATTCGGAGAGGTCCTACCTTTCACGTCCTGCTTGTGTCCCCGAACACCCTCCGGTGCGGCAGGGAAAAGCGATCGATCCAGGTGCCTTGAAGTCTCTGGTGGGGGGGCTAGCCGGTATAATCCTCCCGGATTAAAAAACAGGCTCCACGCCGTAGCTTGAAGACAGGCTTCCGTTTACCAGCTGCCACAAAGTGCTTGGGGGTCCGTGTGTAACTGGTCGAAGCTTCACCAGTTATATATCCGAAAGGCTGCTTACACAGGTTAGGTGCAACGACGAAGTCCCAGTCAGCACCAAAGAAGCAGACACGAGCCCAAAGTAAGTGCAAAAAGCAAGTAGCGTTTATTCCTTCATGAGTCCGCCATAACGCGTTTCACCACCGGAGTGGCTTGATCACATGACAACGTTATATATATATATACGTAAACCAAAGAGAGTTGCCACACTAAAGCAATCATACATGAGGGGGTTTGCCACACAGCAGCCACAGGCGGTTGCAACAAAGCGATCCTGCCGCGCTTCGTCTTCTGAAGCCAAACGCGTTTCGAGTTAAAAAACACTTGATCACTGGCAGGCAAATCATCCCAATAGTGCACCGACTCAGTAGATAATTTTCAGGACGTTATTTTATTATAATACCAAGCCCCACCCATGTGGGCGTTCAAGGTTTGCACCATGGCTTTCTGGTTAAAGTAGTCCATCAATATTAGCCAGGATCGAGTCCCGTTAGAAAACCCCAGTTGGTCACTTCTGTGTTCATGATATTCAAGACTGTTGTACGACGTTACAACGCATTCTGTTGCAACGCGTGCCTGTACCACGCATGCATTATAATGAGAATGCTATTACCACGCATAACCTTCACCCCGAATATTCTTTTACAACGCATACCTTTACAATGATTTTCGTTGTAAATTCATACATGGAAAGCCATGGTGCAAACCTTGAACGCACACATGGGTGGGACTTGATATTATAATAAAATGGCGTCCTGAAAATGATCTGCTGAGTCGGTGCACTATTGGAAGGAATTGCCTGCCAGTGATCAAGGGATTTTCGAGGGGGGACGCCCGGTATGCGCACCAGGGAGCGTACTGGGGAGCGTACCATGGGGAAAACCCAGTGAAACAGTAAAATAATAATTTAAAGTGCTTAGAGGTAGGGTAGCTCTGAATAGAGTTGTTGTGTTGTGTGGGTGATTTAATTACCAACATGTAGGTACCAATACAGAGTCTTAAATTAAATGTACAACGTCTCCTCTGTAGATATCTTGCATGTTGTTACAGAAGTTATTGTGGTATATGGAATCCATACCATAGTCTGTCAGGAAAGCAGAAACAGATCCTTTAAGCACTCCCTGAGAAGGCCTAGGGGATCATGGGTAGTCTACCCTGCTCCCTTATGATGTTTTCAAGTATTACATTTTACTCTCTTCTGAATCTACACAAAATTGGCGGTGATATGGTGCATTAGAGACAGACAGTGAGAGAAAGGAGGCAGGAGATGAAAAAGAGATGTCAAATACACATTGGAGATCATGTAGTTGGGGAAAGGAAGTAACTATGAGCAAACTTACTATGTAACACAAAAAAGTTGCACAGTATACTATAAGTCTCACTTTATATTATAAACATTTTGGTACTACTTCATGAATTACATATAAAAATGAATAATGTCACAAACAATTTTTAATTATTAAATATAAATGTATTGTTCAGAATTTTCATAATTTAATAGAACTTCCAACATCTGATTATCTGGAATCTCCTCAAAATACCGGTACGCGTACCCTGGAGAAAAAAGAATGACAGAGTTTTAAAAAAATGTAAAATGTAGCATTTTTTTTATAAATTAGAGGTAGTTCTAAAAAGAACTGTTTTTTTTATTCTTTTTGTTTTATATTTTTTTATAGTTTTTGTGAACATTTTTTACTTTTTTTGGTTTTTTGAACAATTTTATATTTTTTTTGTAATTTTTATGGGGACAAACAAAAAACAGGGAATTGTAAACGGCTCAACTGGAGCAAAAAAAATCAGGAAAAAATTAAGGTTTCTTTTTGCAGTTGTGGTTGTCTCCAGCACGGTTGATCAGTTTGATACTTTGCACTCCATAGCAAATTGTAGTCCCGCAAAATTTACAAAGTATTTTATAATCTCCAAACTGGGGTTGGATATTTGGGATCACAAAAATAGTGACAGAGTGCACACCAGTTCTCTCGTGTAAAGTAAACGGTCATTTTTTTCTTTGTTTAGCGTGCTGGCCCGGAACCGTGGACTGCCCAACCACGTGAATTGAAGAATCACAGGAGGAAGTGGGGCCAGAGTGTGCCCCACACCGGACGCACAGCTTTAGGTGCAACATACTGATGCCAAAAGTCGTTCAAGTTCATCACTTTTTATTTTCTTTGAAGTTATTTCATCCATTACGTTGTTCATGGTTAATCAGTCACATGTTGGACAAACTATGTTCACATTTAAACACCTTAATGCTAAAGACATGCCATGACGAGCCTTGTTCTGTAGCCAGGAATGTTACATAGATATTCTTCGATTAGATCATTTCCGTCACCCAATGCATTTCGTGCCTTTCTTTGCACTTCGTCAGGGGTTCACTACAATTATTAAAAAACATGACTATTAGGTTATATCTAAAAATGACTGTGATTTATCAATTTATACAACAAATTGATCTCGTGTCAGATAAACTGGTTTGTAACTTAAAGCTCATAATCAACGTTTTGCCCGCTGAAATTCATGTTAATAAATAACATTTTCTAAATGCCCATCGTTCACTTTGCGCTCCTTTCCAGTCAATCCCCAAAATGCTTTCAAACTTTACCGATCCTTAAAGCGTTTCCAACCCAGTAACTACCCTCTTTCTCCTCAGTTGCTTGTTTCAAATTTTTTGCATCGGTGGTATAAAATTTAAAAGTGCAAACTAAACGTGTTAAGTTGTGATGGAAAATCAAAGACGGCTAAACGTTCCACACTAGCTTCTGTAAAGAACAACAACAGTGAATTATGGGCTTGGTAGTTTAACGCATAAAGGAGGGTGATCTGGAAAGGCACGAGGAGGCAGGTATATAACACAGGTGGTTATAATTAACTGGAAGGCTAACATTTAGTACGACTTTGGAAATGAGAGGAAGCAGTCACCAGAACACTCGAGGTACGGGCTTATGGGATTACATTTGAAACAAGCAACTGAGGAGAAAGAGGGTAGTTACTGGGTTGGAAACGCTTTAAGGATCGGTAAAGTTTGAAAGCATTTTGGGGATTGACTGGAAAGGAGCGCAAAGTGAACGATGGGCATTTAGAAAATGTTATTTATTAACATGAATTTCAGCGGGCAAAACGTTGATTATGAGCTTTAAGTTACAAACCAGTTTATCTGACACGAGATCAATTTCTTGTCTAAATTGATAAATCACAGTCATTTTTAGATATAACCTAATAGTCATGTTTTTTAATAATTGTAGTGAACCCCTGACGAAGTGCAAAGAAAGGCTCGAAATGCATTGGGTGACGGAAATGATCTAATCGAAGAATATCTATGTAACATTCCTGGCTACAGAACAAGGCTCGTCATGGCATGTCTTTAGCATTAAGGTGTTTAAATGTGAACATAGTTTGTCCAACATGTGACTGATTAACCATGAACAACGTAATGGATGAAATAACTTCAAAGAAAATAAAAAGTGATGAACTTGAACGACTTTTGGCATCAGTATGTTGCACCTAAAGCTGTGCGTCCGGTGTGGGGCACACTCTGGCCCCACTTCCTCCTGTGTTGGATATTTGGGACCATCTCCCTTGTCTCTGGACCCAATGGAGTGGGTTGTTTTCTTTTGGAGGTGCTACAAGAAGATTGGGGAGGGTTTCTTGTCAGTTCTCAGACCTCTGCCACAGCATAGTTGTTTGGGTGCTTGCGTTGCATATGGCGAATCATTGTATTGTTGCCAAATGAATACTTTTTTGCAGGGTTCCCCCTGGAAAGTACAGTGCCACAGATGAGACATGTGACTTTTGGAGCATTTACTTTCTTTAGTCCCCTTGGGATTTTAAAAAACTCCCACACAAAGTGCTCCTTGGGTTTATAGGGGGTATTATCTTCAGGCAGGAACTGCCTCTCCTCCTCCTCCTCCTCTTCTTCTTCACCACCACTGTGGTGTTGTGGTGGTCCTTGTGGTGGTGGTGGTGGTGGTGTTTGAGATGCTTCTGCTGCTACTGTAGCCATTTCTCACTTACTACAAACAGGTCTGCAAACAGGTCTTCATCAGTCAAAGTACAAAGTTAGAATGAGGAAAAAGGTGGGGGCTTTCATCATTTGGAAAAGAAAACTGTTCTGAACCAATGAAAAGTGTTATTTTCAGGTCACATGACCCGACGCGCTTACGCTACGCGCCCCGGGGCACGCCTGGGGGCGCTTACGTAGCACGATCATATGCGCTCGGGCGCTTCCGGGTGCGCTAACGCCGTGCGTCATAAGACGCATCTCGTGGCTACGTGATACGTCACAATTATGTTTTCGTTCGCGGCAATAGCGCTAACGGGACGCTCATGGTATGCTCACCGGTACGCTCACCGGTACGCGCACCGGGAGTGCTCGAGGGCAAAAAAAAAAAACATGAACAATATACATAAAAAAAATAGTATTACATAAATATACAATATAGGATTCATTATAAAAAATATTATAATTCATAGCTATAGAAATTTGCTATTAAAAAACCTTTGAAATTCACTGAAAAAAACATAGGTTTGAGGCCCTATATATAGTTAGGAATTAGCATTTACAAAACCTATGAAATTCACTGAAAAAACCATAGGTTTCACACCAGTTATAGTTAGGAATTAGCATTTAAAATAACCAATTAAATTCACTGAAAAAACCATAGGTTTGACACCAGTTATAGTTAGCTGGAAATTTTACTGACATAAAACCATTGAAATTCCCACGTTATAGTTAGTTGGACTCACTATAACTTGCGCGCCGGCAATGCACAGCTGATGACGTCACATATTACATCACTCATGACATGGTCAGTGACATCACTCATGACATCACTGATGACACCATCCTTGTGACAGAGTGACAGACCTCCTTTCAGTGTAATGTAATCCTTGAAACGCATATTCAAAAATAGAAACTAAAATTTTCAAAAAAATGGAGATATCCATACCAGTTACAACAACCAATTCAGTAATTCCACCATCTATATACACATCCACTCATTCACCAACAGTTCTATATAGTCACTCATACATATACTCACTTATCATATGTAGTGATACACCTATACATCCTGTTACACACCGACAGTCATCTAAAAGTTACTCACACACATACTCACACATGCAAATAAACTATTGAACATCCATTTATTTGGATATACAGCTATACACACACTACCACCTTACTTCTAAGGAAACTTACACATACTTATTCTCGTAAACAATCACTTATAGAAACACATACTTATTTAAACAGGAACTCTTAAAATCTCTCACTCTCACATATACTCACTTATATACATCAATACTCACATATACTAGATTAAATCATATGTAGTTACTGATAAAGACCCTAGTGAGACAGTCATTCACTCACTACCACACACATATACACACTCATCCACCCATACAGTCCTGCACATATGCTGTCTTCAAAACACAAACAAACAGTGAGTCAGTCATTGATGCATCTATGTGCTAAGTAATACCCCCACCAAACCATACAGACACTCATACTGATACTAAAAAAAACATCTAATAACCCATATACACACACATGTAGCTACTCACCAACCCATGCAGCCACTTATACACAAAGTGAAACACTGATACACATATTAAAATATTTAAACATTACTCACTCACTAATATATGTATTCACTAAGATACACTTAATAAGCCAGTTAACTAATCAATTTTTTTAAAAAAACATCCATTTAGACACTTATTTTAACATTTATTCTTCCATCGACCTTTACATATATAAAACATATTTATTTTTCAGAAATACACACATTCACTGGATGGTGTCATCAGTGATGTCATGAGTGATGTCACTGACCATGTCATGAGTGATGTAATATGTGCAGTGCATTGCAGGCGCGAGTTATAGTGAGTCCAACTAACTATAACGTGGGAATTTCAATGGTTTTATGTCAGTAAAATTTCCAGCTAACTGTAACTGGTGTTTTTTCAGTGAATATATATATGTATATATATACACAAACATATATTTCTATCAGACTCCGCAGCATTCCTTTCTCTGATGCGTTTCGGCTGTATAATCAGTCTTGTTTACAGGTGAGCTGAGTAGTAGTGCGCAGTGATGTAGCCCTTAAATCTCATTAGACATGTGACCTTCTTTTAGAAATACAAATCTCACATTAGCACCTGTAACGTAAATATATTCTGTGTAAGCACACTGTCAATTTTTGTTTGGCTTAATAGCATTCAAAACATCACATTATTGTGTATTCCAAGTGCACATTATATTCAGTGATAAAGAGCCATGCATTAAAGGGAGGCTTCATTTTTTGTTTGCTTTCTCGCTCAATGTCCATGTTGCCAGGCTCACATCCATATTATAATGGTCAAACACAAGTTTCTCAGAACTTCCACCCATTTTGAGAAAATGCAAACAATGACCAAAACATACCTTAAACCGTTACAAAGGGGCATGTCTATAAATTCCATTTGCATCTGGTTGAAGGGACCTGCTAATTTCCTTACCTGGCTAATTTTAGCAGGTGTTTTCTTTCCAGCATTTTTTTTTTTACATTTATATTTTTCTCCTCATTTGCCTCACAAACACCATTCCACTTGCACCTTCACCGGGGTGTCCTTCCTTGTTTGCTGGGAAAAGAAATAATGAGGGTTCACACTGTACCACCCTCGGATGTTGACGACCTCTTCTTCAAACGCACATTTTCTGTGAGCAGCCCTGCTCCTTAGAAAAGTGCCAGCCAAGGCGGAGTAGGCTTAATCATTGGACCCCTGATCTGAAATACTCTCTTGTTGCTCACACCATCGTAGCAAAGGTAACCAGAATGCATACCTTCTATGCCCCTTGTCCAACATATCCAAACTGGCCATACTCTTTCCAGTACATAGCCAGTCCTCGTATCGAGGAGGGGCGTGGGCCACTCATTGCTGACAGATCTTTCTGCGTGCCAGTAGTACAGCATAAACTACGCGTAGTTTTTGCCAATTTTAAGTTGCAAGTCTAAACATCCAAAGATAATCAGCAAAATGCTTACCTTAATTTTCATCTTCAGAGAGTTAGACAAGACTCTACTCACACCCTCCCAGAATACCTGGATCTCTGGGCAGTGAAAAAACATATGCACGTCGTCTTCCTTCATGCTGCTGTATTTTAGACAAGCCACCACACCTCGTTTTCCAAATTTTGAAAGTCTTTGAGGGGTCCAGTAAGCCCTGTGGATGGTGAAAAGATGATTTCTCTTCAGATAGGCAGGTTTTACTATTTTGTACATCATAGACATAGATACTCCAGCAAAGTCTCCGGAAAGCATCCTCCTCATTACTCCACCAGCCAGGTAAAATCTCTGTCTTCCAGCTCAACAATCAGCCAGTACCACAAAGCTATTTCTTTCTTTGCCGTGGTCCCTAACATACGTCTGTCTTCAAGATCATTCTGATACCCTGTTATTGGGCCTGGAACCTGATGCCAGCTCTGTATCTGAAGGAACTTGAATCTTGAGACCTTATGGTCCGTCTTTTGTTTACACATCTCTCAAGTGATCAAGCGACCATCATTGATTAGATTCTCCCATCTTGTTATGCCGCCCTCTCATAAAGGAATTGCCAGCATGTTCTTTGTCCATTCTGGAGATCCTGGAGAATCCCAAATGCGTATAAGTTGACGGAAATACGGAAGTTTTAAGGCCTTTTTGATTTTGTACCATGTCTCTGTCACAGCCCTAAAATTTGTAGACTAACCTTTTTAAAGTACTTAGGATCAGCATACTTATGCATAAAGCCACATTCCCCTCCTTCCTCCTTCTTCAGCATCACCGCCAGTAGCCTCCCAATCTCTGAATTTATGGGTCTATCCAATAGCATTTTCCCGTTCTTTAGCAAAGAAGCCCAGGAATAAAATAACAGGTCTGGTAGTGCTAGCCCCCCTTTCTCCACCCTCCTTCTCAGCTTCTTCCACGCTATCAGTGGCCCTTTGGAAGACCAAATAAAGCTACTGATCTGGCTTTGCATCTTCACGAACCATTCCTTTTTAAAAAGTAAGGTAATTGAATCAAAAAGAACAGTAAACTTGGGGAGGACTATCATCTTTGCCAAGTTTGCTCTGCTGAATAGGGTGAGCAGGAATTATGACCAGTACTTCAACAAATCTTCCGTACTTTTTCAAAGTTTTCCTTGGTTAGCTTAGTGATATCATGAGTAACCTTAACCCTTAAATATCTAATTTCCATTTTACCCTTCTCATCCCCTACCTCTGTGTTCCAGGCAATAATCTCCATTTCTCTTCATTGATGTCATAGCCAGAGATCTTTCCAAAGTCTTCCGTTAATGTAATTACACAGTTCAGAGTTCTCGGTAGCTTGGTTGTATAAATTAGAAGGTCATCTGCATATAAGCCTAATTTCTTTCTCCAACTGTTGAATTGGAATGGTAAGATATCTGGGTTACTCCTCATTTTTCTGGCTAGCGGTTCTATATATAAGTCGAACAGTAGTGGTGACAAGGGGCAGCCTTGCCTCGTGCCCCTGGTGATCAAAACAGAGTTTGTCAAAGCGCCATTAACCAGCACCCTAGCTTCTGGTGCGACAAGTTGACCCGGTCGAATGCCTTAGTAGCATCTAACACCACTACTGCTAGAGGGAGCTCAAAGGCAGTGGCCAAATCTATAGACCCTATAAGCGTGTAAATCAGCTCTTGCCAAGATCTTCCTCGAACGAACCCCTTTTGATCTTCATGTACGAGCTCAGACATATCCCCATTGAGTCTTCCTGCCATAATTTTAGCAAAAATCTTATAATCATATTTAAAAGTGACATTGGCCTGTACGAATCACAATTTTCGGGGCATTTGGCTGGTTTCAGTATTAATATGATGATGGCTTCTTTCCATGATTCAGGCATTTCAGCTCCTGTCAAGAATAGTTTGTTAAAAATTTCAACAAGGATAGGTAATAATGGACTAGCCAAGGCCTTGTAGACTTCATGAGGCAGGCCATCTGGTCCCGGTGCCTTCCCCTTCTTGCCCACCCCAATAGTCTGTTCTACTTCCCTCATGTTTATCCTCAAATTCAGCTACTTGCTTTTATCGACCGTTAAGGGTTCGACATAGTCCTGTCTCAGACAAGCCATCACCTCTTCTTCTGTGATTTCCAGCTCTTCCTGGTACACTTTTCTGAACTATCTGAAAAAGGGTTGCTCACTCCCCTTGCTCAATCCTCAATCCTAAATCCCGAGTAGGGTTCCTGTTTGCTCACACCTAACATGTATTATTGTGTTCCTCACCTGGTCATTCTTGGCTTTCCATGCCAACAACTTGCTGCATCATTTGCCATATTCAAAGTGGCCAGTCAACTAGCCTCCCATCTCTTTCTAACCCTGTGCTGTAAGACTGCAGTCAACTTTGATTTTATTTCTGTTATTTCCCATAGCGAAACCTCCCGGTCCTCCTTATTTACTTTGGATTGATCAATTCCTTTTAAATTTTTCGCACTTGATCTTCTAATGTTGAGACTTTTTTTATGGTACAGCTGCCTTTTTGCTGCCACTAGTGCACCCAATCTGCCTCTCAAGTAGGCTTTATATGCATCCCAATCCATACCAATCGAAGAGGAACCCAGATTATTGTCAAATAACTCTTTTGTCTCAGTACATAATGCATCTATGACTTCCTCCTCTAACAAAATTGAATGGTCCACTGTCCATCTTGATTGACCAACCCCCTGACCTAGGCTTACATGAAGCATCACCGCTGAGTAGTCTGAAAGGTGTTCCCCACATGATTGATTTCTTGTACCCAATCTTTCAGTCTGCTGTCTATTAAGAAGTAGTCAATCCTTGACTGGTGTCTGTACTTCTTATTGTAAAATGTGTAACCTTTCTGAGGCCCCGCCCTCTAACATCAAATATAGCATGTGCCCAAATGCTCCATTATTTGCCTAATCAGGCCTGAAATTTTGGGATTTACCACGTCACTGCTATTCGAAGATCTGTCCAAATTATGATACAGAACAGCATTAAAATCCCCTGCCATAATAATTGGGTCCAGGAAATTTAGTAGCCCAGTGAACAGTTCCTCTAGAGGACCAGTATCATCATGATTCGGACTGTAATAGCCCACTAAAGTACATTTATGCCTTGAAATCTTTAGTTTTACCACAAGCCATCTACCCGCATTATCTGAGACTCTGCCTTCTATGGAAATGTTTGCCTCCTGTTTCACCAGAACAGCCACCCCTTTTGTTACGGCTGAATGTCCTGTACATACTGCTTGACACATCCACCTTCTAACCTTAAAAATCTCCTGACACTCCTTCTCTTTTAAATGCGTCTCTTGTACCATAATGATCTGTGCGGGCAATCCTTTAAATACTGCAGTACCCTCTCTCGTCTTCCCCTTACCCTAAGGGCATTCACATTCCATGATAAGATTTTTATAGCATTTTTTTGTTTCTCACCCAACCCCCTTAAAGTCTGAAACTAAGGGTCTCATTATGATAGCGGGCAGAAAATCACCCCGACTGCCATGGAGGCGGAAAACAACCGCCCGCCAGGCCCGTGGATAAACTGGCGGCCAAAATATGATGAACCGTCACAAAAGACTGACCACGGCGGTAGCGGCCCTACCAAAACCGCCCGACGCGGGCGGTGAGGTCTAAAATACCAACCACGGCGGTGACACAGTAAACCATGTGGTCTTAATCAAAAGGTTTAAGGAAATCGGCATCACCGGCACAGCATTTAATCTGCTCACCTCTTTTCTTATCAGGAGAGAACAAGCTATCATCTGGGATGGTTTTAAGTCAGCTGACTTTACTCTCCCAGGTGGAGTCCTGCAGGGTTCGGGCTTGTCCCCTACCTGCTTCAATATCTATGTCACCCCACTGGCAAAACTGATGCTCACTTTCGGACTCAGACTGGTGTCATATGCAGATGACACACACTTGATTGTATCCATACAAGAGTCCGTGGCGGAAACTGCAGGGAATTTCTCCAATTGTACATCAACCTTGATTACATGGATGAGTACCAATTTCCTAAAGCTAAACGCAGATAAGACCGAGGTGCTGGAGTTCGGGCGGAAGGAGTCTTTGATTGATTCAGAGTGATTCAGATGCTCCGTCCATCACCACCCCCTTTTGTACCGCTTTTGGCCGCCATAAGTGTGGCAGGGTATGCTCAGACGTGAGTCCCTTGCTCACTTTGCCACTGGATTCAAGCAAGCCGGGCTGAAGACGGCTGGAATGCCAGAAACCGGTCCTCGGAAGCTTGTTTCCGGTCCAGGGAAGGCATGGCTTGGCAGTTCGGGCTGGACTGTTCCCATGAGGCACAGGGTCAGACTGATTTGCATATAGCCATGTCTGAACTGGGGTGACAGAGTGGGCTAAAGAACGGTGATGGATTAAACCCAGATCTTTTGACTGGGTGTGAGTGTTTGATTGGTTCAGATGCTCTGTCCATTACCACCCCCTTTTGTACCGCTTTTGGCCGCCATAAGTGTGGCAGGGTATGCTCAGACGTGAGTCCCTTGCTCACTTTGCCACTGGATTCAAGCAAGCCGGGCTGAAGACGGCTGGAATGCCAGAAACCGGTCCTCGGAAGCTTGTTTCCGGTCCAGGGAAGGCATTGCTTGGCAGTTCGGGCTGGACTGTTCCCATGAGGCACAGGGTCAGACTGATTTGCATATAGCCATGTCTGAACTGGGGTGGCAGAGTGGGCTAAAGAACGGTGATGGATTAAACCCAGATCTTTTGACTAGGTGTGAGTGTTTGATTGGTTCAGATGCTCTGTCCATTAACACCCCCTTTTGTACCGCTTTTGGCCACATAAGTGTGGCAAGGTATGCTCAGACGTGAGTCCCTTGCTCACTTTGCCACTGGATTCAAGCAAGCCGGGCTGAAGACGGCTGGAATGCCAGAAACCGGTCCTCGGAAGCTTGTTTCCGGTCCAGGGAAGGCATGGCTTGGCAGTTCGGGCTGGACTGTTCCCATGAGGCACAGGGTCAGACTGATTTGCATATAGCCATGTCTGAACTGGGGTGGCAGAGTGGGATAAAGAATGGTGATGGATTAAACCCAGATCTTTTGACTGAGTGTGAGTGTTTGATTAGTTCAGATGCTCTGTCCATTACCACCCCCTTTTGTACCAATTAAAATATAAAAGCACCAGACTTGTCCCACAACACACCTGACAGCCAAATTCTACTTGGAAACACCCACACCGTTGGGTATAAAACCACTACCTTTACTGACCACAATCCTTTGCAACACTCCAGAAGAGAACGCCATACACCATATCTGACAGGAGAGGCAAAAGAGCACAGCACACACACACATCCACCACCACTATCACTACCACCATCACACCAGCACCAACAATCCCCCAGCATACAACACACCTTGCACAGCAATACCACAACCCCCACCAACACACCTGCACCCACAAACACTTCAACCACCACACACCATGACATCACAGAAAATGCCCAAATTCACAGAGAGTGAGTTGACAGACAAGGTCAATGAGATTGTGAGAGTAGAGCCACAACTGTTTGGTAGCCTGGTCTAACAGACACCATTTGCCACGAGGACACAAATGTGGGAAAGGATAGTTCAAAGGGTCAATGCTGTAGGGACCACCCCAAGATCGTAGAAGGAGATCATGAAGCAGTGGCATGATCTCAAGAGGGTGATCAAAGAGAAGAGGAGCATGAACTGGCATCTGGTGAACGTGACTGGCAGTGGCCCTCCCATCCCACCGAACACATTCACACCATGGGAGGAGAAGGTGCTTGCCATACTGCATCCTGAGAGTCTCACAGGAGTAGCCGGGGGAACAGAGGCTGGTAAGTACAAACAAATAGCAACCAACACACTGAGAACAACTCCCTTGCACAACCCAAACCCCATTACACTGTCCACCCACACCCAACAGGTAGCTAGCCATCTTGCATAGGAGGCCTGTATGGAGGAGGGAGGTCTGTACAACAACTCACACCATACCCCCTCTACCACAGCCTACCAGGATGTATACCCCCAAACACCATCCAGAAGCATGTGTCAGCCATTGCACCATTCAACAAACAGACTTACAGGGAGGTATCCATCTTGTATTGGAGCACTGTTTGGGGGTGGGAGGCGTGTATCACTACTCCCAGCATGCCCCCTGTCTCACACTCCAGCAGCATGGAGGCCTTCCCCACCCAGGAGCATGTGTCAGCCATTGCACTGTTCAACAAACAGACTTACAGGTAGGTATCCATCTTGTATTGCAGCACTATTTGGGGGTGGGAGGCCTGTATCACTACTCCCAGCATGCCCCCTGTCCCACACTTCAGCAGCATGGAGGCCTCCCCCACCCAGCAGCATATGTCAGCCATTGCACTGTTCTCCCTCAGCTAACAGGTAGGTATCCATCTTGTACTGGAGCACTGTTTGGGGGTGGGAGGCCTGTATCACTACTCCCAGCATGCCCCCTGTCCCACACTCTAGCAGCATGGAGGCCTCCCCCACCCAGGAGCATGTGTCAGCCATTGCACTGTTCAACAAAAAGACTTACAGGTAGGTAGCCATCTAGTATTGGAGCACTGTTTGGGGGTGGGAGGCCTGTATCTCTACTCCCAGCATGCCCCCTGTCCCACACTCCAGCAGCATGGAGGCCTCCCCCACCCAGGAACATGTGTCAGCCATTGCACTGTTCTCCCTGAGCTAACAGGTAGGTATCCATCTTGTATTGGAGCCCTGTTTGGGGGTGGGAGGCCTGTATCACTACTCCCAGCATGCCCCCTGTCCCACACTCCAGCAGCATGGAGGGCCCCCCCATCCAGGAGCATGTGTCAGCCATTGCACTGTTCAACAAACAGACTTACAGGTAGGTATCCATCTTGTATTGGAGCACTATTTGGGGGTGGGAGGCCTGTATCACTACTCCCAGCATGCCCCCTGTCCCACACTTCAGCAGCATGGAGGCCTCCCCCACCCAGCAGCATATGTCAGCCATTGCACTGTTCTCCCTCAGCTAACAGGTAGGTATCCATCTTGTACTGGAGCACTGTTTGGGGGTGGGAGGCCTGTATCACTACTCCCAGCATGCCCCCTGTCCCACACTCCAGCAGCATGGAGGCCTCCCCCACCTAGGAGCATGTGTCAGCCATTGCACTGTTCAACAAAAAGACTTACAGGTAGGTAGCCATTTAGTATTGGAGCACTGTTTGGGGGTGGGAGGCCTGTATCTCTACTCCCAGCATGTCCCCTGTTCCACACTCCAGCAGCATGGAGGCCTTCCCCACCCAGGAGCATGTGTCAGCCATTGCACTGTTCTCCCTCAGCTAACAGGTAGGTATCCATCTTGTACTGGAGCACTGTTTGGGGGTGGGAGGCCTGTATCACTACTCCCAGCATGTCCCCTGTTCCACACTCCAGCAGCATGGAGGCCTTCCCCACCCAGGAGCATGTGTCAGCCATTGCACTGTTCTCCCTCAGCTAACAGGTAGGCAGCCATCTTGTATTGGAGCACTGTTTGGGGGTGGGAGGCCTGTATCTCTACTCCCAGCATGCCCACTGTCCCACACTCCAGCAGCATAGAAGCCTCCCCCACCCAGGAGCATGTGTCAGCCATTGCACTGTTCTTCCTCAGCTAACAGGTAGGTATCCATCTTGCATTGGAACACTGTTTGGGGGTGGGAGGCCTGTATCACTACTCCCAGCATGCCCCCTGTCCCACACTCCAGCAGCATGGAGGCCTCCCCCACCCAGGAGCATGTGTCAGCCATTGCACTGTTCAACAAAAAGACTTACAGGTAGGTAGCCATCTAGTATTGGAGCACTGTTTGGGGGTGGGAGGCCTGAATCTCTACTCCCAGCATGCCCCCTGTCCCATACTCCAGCAGCATGGAGGCCTTCCCCACCCAGGAGCATGTGTCAGCCATTGCACTGTTCTCCCTCAGCTAACAGGTAGGTATCCATCTTGTATTGGAGCCCTGTTTGGGGGTGGGAGGCCTGTATCACTACTCCCAGCATGCCCCCTGTCCCACACTCCAGCAGCATGGAGGGCCCCCTCATCCAGGAGCATGTGTCAGCCATTGCACTGTTCAACAAAAAGACTTACAGGTAGGTAGCCATCTTGTATTGGAGCACTGTTTGGGGGCGGGACGCCTGTATCACTACTCCCAGCATGCCCCCTGTCCCACACTCCAGCAGCATGGAGGTCTCCCCCACCCAGGAGCATGTGTCAGCCATCGCACTGTTCTCCCTCAGCTAACAGGTAGGTAGCCTTCTTAAGTCTTCCTGATGTGTGTGTGTGAGACCTGCATCCCTACACAAAGCAACAATTTCATGCAATGCATCGATACCTGACATGTATGAGTAAATCATGTTCCTCTGCACAATGAAATTACACACAGTGTTGCCATCAATAATACTAGTGGAGACTTCATAATTGTGTAGTGTACAGACAGTCAGTGAAACAAAGATGATACAATACTTGCACAGTGCACAACACTGACCATTCCCCATCTAATCCACAGGTGATGAAGAACTCACTGCTGAGGACCAGAACATCGACCAGCAGAGCCAGTTTCCACCCCCGGTACATGGACTCTCAGATGTTGACTCCCAGGACAGTTTGGATGATAAGCTACGGCCCGGTCATCTGGTGTGCCACAGACCCAGAGGTCCCAGGACCCCATCCTCCCCACCACCATGTCTGCTGCACCAACAACATCTCAGCAGATCCCTGCAGTCACGGCCTCTGCCTCCACCACCCCCACCACTACCACCACCACCAGTACCACCAGTACCAGCTGCAGCACGCTCCCTGTCCCAGGGGATGACCAGGCCACACCAGCAACTGTGGAGGGCAGGGAGAGTGTGCGTGGACCCAGAGTGGTGAGGCAACAGGACCGTGGCAGCAGGGCAGGTGGGAGGGCCAGGGACACCACCAGACCTCGGGAGGAGTGGACACCATCCCTGGATCGCTTCACCAGAGTTGTGGAGGCATACCAAGAGGTCCAGGAACAAAGTGGCCGGTCCGATGAACTATTAAGGGAGCTCATCCTGCTGATGAGGTCCATCGACAACCGCCTTGGACAGATGGTGGACCTCATGGGCCAGCAAGTGGCGTTGCAGAGGGACAGGCCTGTGTCCCAAACAACCCCACAGTCCCCTCTTGTTGTGCCGCAGGATGACAGTGCACCATCCTCCCCTGCACCAACAGAGAGGGACAAGTCCCCTGACGCCGCTGGCCAATCAGCAGACCCCCCACCGCCAAAAAGATCAAGGGGGCATCCAAAGAAGAGCCTGGGAGTCTCCGGAGGCAAAGCACCTGCCACACGCCAGTCACTGAGCCAGCCCTGATGGCAACCCTCTTCCCCACTGCATTGACTGTTTGGACTGTCTTTCCCCATATTTCCTTGGCAATGGTACTTGTCAGTTGGACTGGGTCACCACATCCATGTGGTGTCTACTATTGCATCTCATCGACCATGACTGTCAACTCACTGCTCATTCTCCACCTTCATGTAAATATTCTTGCACAAATCACATGTCCACTTTACTAATAAAATACCTGACGCACCAGATTTTGTGCAGTATCTTTTTTAGTACAACATTTTCAGTGCTGACAATGTCCATGATGTGTCCAAATGATGTTCTGTATGTAGGGCAGGATTATTCAGAAGCACCTAGGGAGACACAACAGAACCACAGTGACTGGTGTCAGTGTGGCATCACAGACAGAACACTACACAAAACATACACAAGACACTACTGGCATACAAGACAATGGGCTGCAGGTGTAAACAAATAGAGGCCAGCATACGTCCCCATATGGAACATCAATGTCATATTAACCACACACAGGTGACTGTATGTGTGCTTGTCTGTTACATCTGCGCATAGCCATTCACAACAACAGCAACCACACCAGACAATGTACACGTCGTAAGTCGTCACCCACCTTCAAGTGAAGTAGCGGTCCATGAGCTGTTGGCGCAGGTCAACTCCTTCCTCCTCTCCACTGTCCTCATCACTGGACTCAGGTCCTTGAGCAGGTGGTGGCCTTGGTTCCTCATCATCGACCAGGAGCAGGGAGATCCCCTTGTGGATGTCCAGGTTGTGCAGCATACAGCATGCCACAACGATCTTGCATACCTTCCCAGGCGAGTATGCCAGTGCACCTCCTGTCCTGTCAAGGCAGCGGAATCTTGACTTCAGCACGCCAAAAGTCCACTCAATTACATGTCGGGTCCTGCCATGGGCCTCATTGTACCGGATGTCAGCCAGGGTCCTGGGATTCCTCAGCGGGCTCAACAGCGAAGGCCTACTGGGATATGCAGAGTCACCTGTGAATGATAAACACCCATTGCAATGTTGCCCAGCCAGAGTACAGCAGGTAACACACAGCACGCAACATCAGTAGACATACTCACCCACAATCCAAGCACGCTCAGGATGCAGATTTTCCATCATCCGTTGCACAATGCTGTTTCTCATGACGTACGAATCATGTGCAGAGCCAGGAAATCTTGCACACACATGGGAAATGGTCATGTCCGCAAGGCACACCACATGCACATTGATAGAATGATAATGTTTACGATGTCTATAAATGTGCACTGTTGCCTGTGGTGGCACCAGACCTACATGGGTGCAATCTATTGCACTAACAACATGTGGGATGCGCCCAAGGGGACATAAGTCACCCTTCACACCGGCCACCCTAGGAAAATGAATGTAGAGATTCCTATGGAGCATTATGGCTGCAAGAACATCCCTCAGCACCTGGCTGAACATGGGCTGCGGCATCCCTCCAGCACTGGCCACAGTCTCCTGGAAGGAACCAGTTGCAAAAAAGTGGAGGGCTGCCATCACCTTGTATGTGGGTGTGAATGCAGTTGGATAGTGACCGCGAGGTTGCAGGTGGGGCTTCAAAAATTCACACAGGATGTTCAGTGTTTGTCTGTCCAGGCGGAATTTCCAAACTATTGCAACATTCTCCATGTACTCCAGCACTGTCAGGTGACGTAGGAGATTTGTTCTCCTCCTAGTTGAGATGTAAATTTGAAAAGGTCAGTGACAACCATCATGAGATGGCCACAGCACATACCATCAACGATGTCATGGAAATACAAAGACTGCCTGAGAGATGCATAGTACACCAGGTTACATGGGTGGCCTTTTGATACACACAGAGGGCACACCTCTCCACTAACAATACACAAGTGCCACAAACACATTGATGAATGTACATGCGCACATACTGAACCACACATGTCACTTGTGCACGCCAGGTGCTGTGACATCTGTTAATGTGTCTGAAACTACCATGAGTGTATCATACCCATATGCTGTACCTGTCACACCTCAATACCTCATGTAAAGTCTGCACACATCCATCCACACATTCATCACAGTAGCAGGAAAACTTACAGTTGTCTGCATGAGCTGATGTGAAAGCACCAGTCTGGTACGAAACCGTACAGTGACACAAGCCTTGTCAAGGTCAGCACTGACCCACAACACATTGATTTCTTCAACATCATTGACACCAGCTCAATAGTGTCAAGCATCATCAACCATTGAATGCATAACTAACATGGCATGGAACACAGAACAAAGTGTGTCACAAAGAATGTGCGTCCACCTGTGGAAGACATGGAAGAATGGCATTGTGTGTACAAGGATGTGCCCTTCACCATGTTGCTGCTGGGTACTGATACAGTGTTCACGATGGACATAGTCATTTAAAGTAACGAAAATGGCGGTAGCTACCGCCTGGCCCCGGTGGTGTGACACCAGCACCACCCCTTCACAAGTGTGGTAGCCATTGGCATGGAGACATGTGTAGGTGGCGTTGGGCATGCACCACCACCGCGGAGGCAGTCATTTGATACATTTGAATGATGCATCATCGCGGTAGCGCACCCCGGGGAACCCGCGGTGCGTCTCCGCCATGGAGTATTGCCTACAGCCAATGGCAGCGATGATCACGGTGGCATGATGCAGATTTGAAAATCGCGGAAAGTGTGCACCGCCACCGCGGAGACAGTCATTGGATGCTTTTGTAAGAGGCAGTCCTGGACAACCAATTGTAGCAGCTTTTCAGCTTCCAAACGACCCCAGGGGGCTATAAATCTGTGGGAGTGAGCCTCACATTTCCACTGCTCACAGAGCCTGCTGCCTGGGACCCTCTCCTGCTGCTGCCTGAAGAGCCTGCTGCCTGGGACCCCTCATCACTCATTTCTACCACAGGTGTTCCATGTCCACAGGGATGGCAAGGACAGAGAAGATCCGTGCCAGTCCACTTACAAGTGAGGAGCTGGAGGTCCTTGTGGACGAGGTGCTGGCACAGTAACCAAGGCTGTTTGGTGGTCCCAATGTAGTGGTAAGTCTCAATGAAGGTAGCTGTAGGGCAGGGGGGTGACGTGTAGTTGTGCAGCTGCAGTATATGCTTGAGGGTGTGGGGTTGTGTACGACACCGACAGACAAGCTGTCTCCAGGGCGAGGGAGTGTGTGTGTGTCCCAATGTCACTCTTTTCGATGCCTCTACTTGTATGTGTGAGTGGGGTGTGGTACATTGTCAGCCATACAGAGCCAACGGATGTTAGCCATGTAGGTGCAAGGACAGTAATTGCTTGTGTGAATGTTTCAGTGTGCCCCTGTAGTCTGAGTCAGTGTGACCCACAGAGTAGGTTCAGTGGCTGCCCACCCAAACAATAAAACATCACCAGACTCACATGCTCCTGTTCCTTCACACTGAATAGTAGATATGCCCCATCTGTGCCCTGTATAATTCCAGACTTAAACACTTCTGTCGATGCATATTGTGTTGAGGCATCCTGCATTTGTGAGATTATCATGGAGCCTAACTGCCCAAATGTGTGCCTGCAATCACAAATGTGAGGCGTCACCCAGTTTTGGAGGGAGGGAGGTTACAATGAGTCCTGAGTCTGGGTCTTGCTGCTGTACTGATAGATGTTGTTATCTGACATTGTGTGACTGGTCGTTTACCCTTCTTTTCTCTCATACCTGCAGCTCAAAGTACACCAGCGTAAGGCCCTCTGGAGGTCCATTGCAGTAAAGGTGTGAGCCCTGACAGACGACGCACCCACTGTCACAAGAGGTGGGACGACATCAGCCGGCTGGCAAAGCAAGTGGCAGAGATGACCTTGGGGATGCTACCACACACAGGGCGATTGGCACGGTGCAGCATGACTCCACTGACGGGCCGCATACTGGCAGTGACTCATCCAGACCTGGATACACATCTGAAGGAGCATCAGCAGCAAGGCAGGGGTGGTCAGTATCTGGGGAGGGTGACTTTAGCTGGGAGTGGATGCATGTGTACAGGGCCTGTGGCAGCGATGACCCATGTGATGTGCGTGTGTTGCTATGCTGTGCTGTGTAATGTGAGTGGCTACTGTGATGTGTGCTTGTATGAGGCATTGGCCCACCCTGGTCTTACTGAGCTGATACTCCCTGCTGTTCTTTCGCATTGCCAGATGTGTTAGGCTCCATATGGTCATTCATCATTGGGATAGTGTGGGGAATAGGCATGGGCGAATTTTGCTGAATTCGCGATTCGCGAATTTGCGGATTTTGCGAATTCGCGTATCCGCAAATTCGTGAATTTGCGAATTTGCAGGTTTGCGAATTTTTTAAGTGGGGGGGGTCTTCCATGCGAGTTCACATGCCTCTTGTGTGTATAAAAGGTCTGAGACCAATCAGAGCAGTAGATGAAGAGACATACCCTCCTGGTCACAGGAACAGCAAAGGGATTGCGCTCGTGAAAGTCAAGGATGCAAAGGCCTCTATCCAGCATCACAGCTGATTTTTGTCAGTAGATTTGGGAAGAAAGCACACCTGTCCAGCCTCGACAACGCTCACGATTGTTTTTGGGCTGAAGAATGCGTCACTGAATTTGAGCTTCAACTAGTTCCAGCGACCATGTGTGTGTTACTATGCAATCGCGCCGAAGGGCGCAGGGGCAGGTTTTGGTCACTCTCACTCTGCATGGGTGCCTCTCCTCGCTCCGCATCCGCACTCCGTGCGGGAAAAAAAAGCAGGCACAACTCTATTAATCTCTGACTCTCTCTGAGTCATTCAATTATCGGCATAAATAATGGTGGCATGCATTCGTATATTGGAGCACTGTGAGGGGGGGCCTCCTACCTCCCCACCCCCTTGTCCAGGGCCTTCTTTAAGAAGCGCACTAGAGCCTGACCCAGTGCCCCCGGGGCCCCTGAGTGTGCTGTGTGGATTTAAAATTGTGACTCTGTGACTAATGAACCCGTCTGAGCCTCTCAGTACTCAAACTCTGCTGGGTCAGACTAATTAAGGGCTGCCGGGTCTAGGAAGAGCAGAGAAGCTTTCAGTCTATCAAGGGTAAATCAGTCCATCTGTAGCGCAACCATGTCAGGGTTATGAAATGCTACATGGAGGAATCTTCTTTGCTTAAAGTCCGCATCACACCTTAGCGGCTCCTCGTGGGTTGGAGAACAAATACCGTAATTTTCCATTCTTTACTTCTGTTCTGAAGCAGCCTTATGAGGGCATCAGGGAGTAGCAGTAATACCAGCTATGTACAGTGCTTAGAAACGGTAGTGAGGTATGAAGCACTTTAAAAACAAGTTGTCATGCGTTAAACTACAACGTTTCTCAATCAGGAGGTCTCTGTACAAATAATATCGCGGTGCTTTACAGATATTTATTATAATGTTGACTTTCTGTGTTGTTTTGTTCAGAGGCGTTTTAAGGCATGGACACAAAGGGCTCTGGCGCAGGGCCCCCACTTTTCAAAGCCCCCTTGTTAAGCTTCTGTAACAGCCACAGATTGTCTACCTTTTCAAATAATCTACTTTCTTTTTTTTGCAGCCCTGTGAGCAGGGCAGGCCTGCTGTTGGTGAATTCGCGGATTTGCGAATTTTTTAAGTGGGGGGGGGGGGTCTTCCATGCGAGTTCACATGCCTGTTGTGTGTATAACAGGTCTGAGATGGATCAGAGCAGTAGATGAAGAGACAGACCCTCCTGGTCACAGGAACAGCAAAGGGATTGCGCTCGTGAAAGTCAAGGATGCAAAGGGCTCTATCCAGCATCACAGCTGATTTTCGTCGGTAGATTTGGGACAAAAGCACACCAAAGGGCATGGTGTAACTATTTTATGATGTCGCCGGCAAGCTGCCAGCGCCATCCTAAAATAGTTACCAAATTAGCTTCAACAGGAAGCTCTAATAGATAAAATAAAGCAGGTGCTTTATTTTATCTATTAGAGCTTCCTGTTGAAGCTAACTTAGTAACTATTTTAGGATGGCGCTGGCAGCTTGCTGGCGCCATCGTAAAATAGTTACAACAGGCCAGGCTTCAACTTTTGCCCCCGGATCCACCGCTCGCGGATTTGCGAATTCTCTGTAAATTCGTGGGAGTTCGCGGATCGCGAATTTTCCGAAAATTCGCAAAATCCGCGAGCGGAACGGATTTTGCGCACACCACTAGTGGGGAATCTATATTGTGGTGAACTGCAGTGTCAACTTCATGAGTGTGACTTCATGTATGCCTACCCTGCATGCACCATGATGGTTGAGGCCAACACATCTGACAACAATGTGACCGAGATTACCACATGGTGCTTGCTATGGCGTACTTGGCATTGTGGCATGTGATGTCATAATAGGTGTGTGTGTTGTCCCCTCTTGTTCCCTGAAGGTCTGTCAGTGGTAATAAGTGTTGTACCCACATCATGTCCCTAGGGCAGGTCAAGTTGGGGAGTGGCACTCCATCTACAGGAAGGGTGTAGTGCTCTGTGGCATCAACATGCCTCATTCCTGGCAGTTTTTCAGTGTTACAGGCACTGTTGTGGTCTATGTTGTGTGTTGCTGCACAGTGATTGCAGGGAGTGGTGATTGCCATGTAGATTTGGGCCTCTCCTGTACTGCATTAATTAGAATTCGTATGACCAGATGATGACACTTACACAACCCTGTATCTCTCTCTCATGCAGATTCACAAGATACCACGGAGGAACATGAGCCAGAAACCAGTGGTGGTGAGAGTAGCACAGCACGGAGCAAGAGTTGTCTCTTACACCGATGACACACAACTGTTGTTCGCGTTTAAGAAAGATGCAGCGTTAAGAGGCAACAAAATCAGCTCATGCCTGACCAAGGTGTTTGCCTGGTTCAAACAAAACTAACTGCTATGTAACTCATATAAGTCTGAGATTATTTTTTGGGGACACACTTCTGGGGATGAATGGCGCCAATGCTGGCCCCAGAATCTGTCCCCCCCTATAAGCCCTGAGACCACCGTAAAAAACTTTGGAGGTGAAACTGGAGGCAGACATGTCTATGAAGACCCAGGTCCAGTTTGTGGCCGGCACCTGTTTTGGGCTGCTAAAAATGATGAGAAGCTTTCTCCCCCTGCTCCCTTTCGCACACAGGAAAACCGTGGTCCAAGCCTTGATCACGTCACGGCTAGACTATGTAAATGTGTTATACCTGGGCCTCCTTGAATACCTACTTGGACGTCTACAGGTGATACAAAATGTGCCGGCTAGGGCCGTACTCAGGGTTGGTTCCAGGACACACATGGCCCTTTGCCTAAGGTCCCTGCACTGGCTCTCAGTGATAAACAGGGTCAAGTTTAAAGCCCTGGTGCTAGACTTTAAGGCTCTTCACAATATTGGAGCACCCTACACTAGGAATAAAATTCAGCCCTATACCCCATCCAGAACCCTCCGTTCGTCGACACAGCATCTGACGATCGTGCCAAAGTTATTTTGGTCCTAAAAGGGGGCGCTCCTTCCAAGTGGCAGCCTCTAAGTTATGGAATAGCCTGCCTCCCTCTCTGAGACAGATACAGGACCTCCTTGGTTTTAGGAGACTCCTGAAGACCTGGCTCTTCCTACAGTAGTGGAGTCACCTTCTTGTTCTCCGTCAGCACTGTTTTGTCAGGGGTTTTGCGATAGCGCTGGGACACTCCCTGGAGTAGCCGCGTGCTCTATAAATACCCCTTAACATTAACATAACATTAAAGTGCAGCAGGCAGGCTGGAGGCAAGGAAAGTGAAAAAGGGTGTAGCCTCCCTCTTTCTAGAAAAGTCACTTTTTATAGTCCAAAGTGTCCATGGTGACTTCAATAGTTAACCTACGCTGGTCATCATGTGACCATTCTTCCATTCTCCAGGTACAAACTAATGCTCCAGCATACTCATCAAAGGAAATGACTGTCAAATTCATCCACACAGGATAGTTGACAAAGAGCTTATTTACTTTGTTGCTCTCCATGGATATAGTCAAAAGGTCAGGTTCCCTCTGTTCATACACAAGGAGATGTTGTAAGAAAGTCTCTCATTGCTTAAAGAATGTTGCATGGACAGGAACAAATGAAGCAACATTTGAGGAACCATATTAAAAACCATTGCCATCAGGCCACATAGTAGTAGTAGTAGTAGTAGAAAAGCTTTATTCGATTACTACAATTAGGAATCATAAAAGCATATAACAAATAAAACATTATTATACACAGTTAATGCAATTAAAAGGAAATCACATTTTACTGTACAAATTGCTACTATTTTATAAATCTTTCGCAATCACATGATTATGGATTTCCTACATTTTACCACGTTTTTAAAAAAATATACCAACAACATATGACAAATTCATGATTTAAAATTTGCAATACTAAAAACGCCGGTCGGCATCTTTTAAAATCTAACTTCTTTAAAATTGGTAATTTCCATTTTTTTGTTAGCAAGGTATAACATTTACTGAAAAATACAATATAGATTGTGGACTGTTCTGAAATCTCTTCACTGGGGCATAATTGCATCTCTTGCGTCCATTCCTTCACTTTTGGTAAACTTATCATACGTTGGAAGATGTCTAATCTAAATCTCACTAACAGTAGTCTTTCATATTGACTGGGTACAAGTATGAGGTAGGGTTGCATGCTGTATGTAATCATTAACAATTGGTGGTACACTACAGTGGGCTTTGCTAGTTCTTTAGATAACCGTTGTGACTCTAGTAGTGCCATACAATTTCTTTTCAACTCTTTCCTAGATATCACTCTCATGGTACAGGGTTCATTATAAAATTTGGGATAACCTAAATCATTCAGAAAATCCAGAACATATCTTAACCACTTCAGATTCATTACATTGGTCATTCCCATTACATCCTTAAAAACATCTTGGTTTGAGTGTGGGAAAGATGGCGGCCGGTCAGTGAGCTCGGTCGGGAGCTCTGTGCTGTTTTCCTGCTGACAATGGCACGATCAATCGGCAAAATCGGCATAATGTAAGGATCCTTATCTCCACCTAAAACTTTTCGGCCTCTTTGGATCTCCGCCTATCTGCCTGCTTGCTATACGGATTAACTCTCACTCACAGTAAAAAAATCTTTCGGACTCTAAGCTGCAGCGGTAGTTTAAACATCTTAGACAGCCGACGTAGTCTAAGTTCTCACCACCCCGTCCTTACCCTCCACCCTCTCACAGCTAGTGCACAGCTGAGCTGTCTCGGAAATTAGTAAAATTGGCGGGGGCACACAAACAAAGACCCAATCTCAACATACAGCCCTACCTGCTGCCTCTGTGAGCGGATGTGAGAGTCGAGTGCCATCGCTGCAGCCGAACTCTCTGCTCCCAACTCTTTTCGACCGATGGGAGGTGGCCTCTGAAGCTACCAGGAACTGCCGGAGGGCCGCCAGGAGAATCACCGTCTTCTTCCGGGGCAAGGGAGGTGACGGAAGCTCATTCAGTGTTGACGCCGCAGGACTCCACCGCGGTCCCAAGCTTGGGTCTGCTGTGGCAAGGCTCGGACTAGATCTGGAGGGCAGAGTAGCGGAGACCCCTGTTGAACCCTTCCTGACAGTGGGCGCAGAAAAGAAAGGCGCTGGGAGCTCCACCTCCCAACACATGAACTGGGTAAGCGAGGGGGTGATTCTGAAGACTGGGGACGGCACAAGAGGGGTAGCAAGGGCTCAGTAAAAAGCAAACGAAGGCCAAAGGGGGATTATCGAAAATCACAATAAGCAGATTAATTCTTCCGGCACCAGAGTGCCTACCTGCACCCTAATCGAAGAGGGGGGTTCAGGGGTAGCTGAAAAATCGCCTGAAATCTCGGAGGTGACAGGGCAGACTTTAGATTGCATAGGAAGATCAACGTACTGCCTAAGGAACAGACAGTTTCTAAAAACGAACCCAGTTACGAATATAAAACTCCCCGTTCCTCCTCGACGCACTAAAAGAAAACCTAAGAAACCCACTAAAGTACAGACTAAGGCTGGAAAGACATTTAAAAAAACAGGGGGTCCTGCAGATTTACGGGAGGGGCCGGATGTTACAAAGATCAAAGTAACTCCCTCACTAATATCCTTCTTCAAAATACAAGAGCAGAAACAGGAGAAAGAGAAGAAGAAGGAACGTGACCTCAATCTTACACAAGGGACTTCTGGTCTTCACCGCAAAGTAGGAGAACCCCCTATTCCTACGCACAGTTTATCCAAACCCTCAATCGGCTTGATGATGTCTACTTTGCCTCTAACAGAAGACGCATCCCCAGACACCCAAGGCCATCTCACTACCCAAACCGAGGTCCAAAACTCAACCACAGACCAAACTCCAACCCTGACGAGATCTCCCACTGAAGCATTCCTAGAAAAAATGATGGATGAAATGAGGTCCAGATTCGAGATCTCAGAGGGAAATCAAGGTAAGATCCAGGAAGCCTGTGAACTCTTAGACGCGAAACTAAACGCCCTAGGAGATAGAGTTACTGCAGTAGATGCTGAAGTAGTTTCAATAAATAGGAGAGTGCAATCCAACCAAAAGGAAATTAGAACATTGAGAGCAGCAGATAAAACCGTTGCTGATAAATTGGAAACGTTGGAAAATCATTCCAGACGTAACAACTTTAGAGTCTTAAATGTTCCGGAAGGCAGACAAGGTACGGGCATTAAAAAGTTTATCATCTCACTTCCAGAGGAGTTCTTCCCATGGTGTAAAGATCTAGGACTAGAAGAGGACCTACAGTGGGTACACAGAGACCCTTTTGGTAAAAGCAAGGAAAGGAAGAACCCGAGGAAAATCCTGGTTAACTTTCGAACTTATTCCATCAAAGAAAGACTCCTAAGCCAAGCAATAAAAATTGGTTCCTATAATAAGGACGACTGGTCCTTCAGGATCCGATCAGATATCTCCAAAGCTACTCAAGACAGGCAGTGCGAGTTTGGGCAGATGATTCCGGAGTTGAAAGCGCTGGGCGCCACAGTCCAGATGAAATTTCCGGCCTCTCTACGGATAATGTGGAGAAATAAAATGCATAATATAAAAGACACCAAAGAAGCCGAAATGTTCCTAGAACAACTACATGATCAGATGAGGAATTAGATTGCGCCCTATGCGTTCTCTTCTTAAACGTTATTAAGCACGGAGCTCAAAGAGGGCTTCCAACAAGCCAAAGGAAGAAGAAAGGGAGGTTTCCCCAGGGAAGGGGGGCCTTTTTTAATCTACCTTTTTATTTACACACTACTGAAATAATGAAGCAAAAAAACTTTAAAAATTATGCACGCGATTCGGGAGCAAATTAGGGAAAAAAAAGAAAAAGTTGTCCTAAGCAAACAAACAGAATAAACAGAAGGAGAACTCGGAGCCCCTCAAAAACAAAAAACAAAAATACTCATAAAATAAATAAAGATAATACCCAAGTCAAAATTATCTCCTGGAACGTTAATGGTCTAAGAATCAAGAGTAGAAGAAGGAGAATATTAGAGTACCTAAAAACAGTAGATAGCGAGATTATAATACTCCAGGAAACACACTTACTAAAAAAAGAGTGGGAAGACATTGTGAAAAACTACACTGTGTTGACTCATATATCTGTACTAACCAGGAGTGCGTCATCAAAGGCATTGCCATCCTTTTCAAAAAATCTCTGAATGTAAAAGTGGAAGCGTTTGAAACGGACCCAAAGGGGAGATGGGCACTGGCCAAAGTAAGGATACGAAAATATGCCCTAACTGTGGTAGGGTATTATGGTCCAAATATGGATGATCCGGTCCCGCTGCAAACTCTGTACTCACACCTACTCTCGGTTTCTTCACCAATAGTCTTAGGCGGAGACTTTAATATAATTCTTGACCCAAAACCGCCTCCCCATAAAAAGACAAACAACTTTGCCAAAAATGAGAGACTGGTTGGGGGTATATAAAAGAGATCTGAATTTAGTGGATATTTGGAAACTAAAAGGGGACAATCAGAACAATTTTACCTTTAAAAATAAAAAACTCGGAATTCAATCAAGAATTGACTTTTTTCTTTTGGATCATAGTCTAATCGAAAAAACAGTCAAAGTAGAACACATCCGCGCCCATCTTTCAGATCACTCAGCAGTCCTGATCACCGTGAAACTAGAGCCCAACAAGGATAGTACAAGATGGAGTCTGGACCGCACAATCCTTCTAGACCCCCAGATCATTGACCAGCTAAAAATACGGACCAATATCTTCTTTGAGGAAAATAAGGAAGGTACCTCGGCACAGACTACTTGGGATGCTTATAAAGCAGTGATAAGGGGACACATTCTTAGCCTAGCGGCGCATAAATCAAAGGGTATAATACAATCGATATTAATCTTGGAAGATAAGATCAAAAACCTGGATTCACAAATAGCCGCAGAAACCTCCTCCGCTCATAAAGATCAGTTAGAGGCGGACAGAACGAGTCAAAAAGATAGTCTAGCAGAAATCTTAGAAAACAAAGTGAGAGAAAAATGGGAAGCTAGCAAATTAGCCCAATATGAATATGGGGAGGGATGTGGCAAACTGCTTGCTTGGAAAACCAAGACAGAACAAACCAGGAATAAAGTTGTCTGTATCGACCCTAGAAATCCTGCAGATAATGGAGCTGAGGAAACGGTAATAAAACAAGAACTCCTCACTTTTTTCTCAGATCTATACAACGAAGATTGTCACCCAAATTTGGAAGAAATAGAACACTTCCTGGACCCCCTAAACCTCCCCACTCTACCACTGGATTTGAGAGAAGAACTAAATGCGGAAGTCTCGACTCAGGAGGTAGAGGAAGTATTAAAAAACCTTAAGAATGACAAAGCAGCTGGTCCAGATGCCCTACCTAATGAATTCTACTCAAAACTAACGGAGGCCTTGCTCTCACCCTTAACATCACTGCTGAACAAAATATTCATGGACAAATCTGACCTTCCAGGCTCCTGGAATGAAGCCATAATTACCATCCTTCTAAAACAGGGCAAAAGCCCAAGAAAATGTGAGTCATACCGACCAATCTCGATCCTGAACTGTGATTATAAAATCTTTACTCAGATTATGGCGAAGAGATTAGGGAAAATAGCCGGGCTTTTAATAAATAACAATCCGAAGGGCTTCATACCGGGAAGACAATTACAAGACCTAACGCAAGAACTGTTTGCCGCCATAGATATCGCTTCCAACGAGAAACTCCCTCTATCAATATTCACTATCGACGCCGCAAAAGTGTTCGATAGAGTTAACTGGGTATACTTAAGTAAAGCTCTGAAAAGGTTTAACCTAGGGGAAAACATCCTGAACATGGTGACAAAAATATATACTTCTCCTAGAGCCCAAATCCTAATCAATGGCAGTCTTACTTCTAATATACAGATAAAGAGAGGAACCAGGCAGGGATGCCCCCTCTCGCCCTTACTTTTTAACTTCTATATAGAACCAATGACGGAACATCTCAGGTTAGATCCTCTAATCTCACCCTTTTCTTTTCAAGACTGGTCTAAAAAGATCGCTCTATATGCAGATGATCTGATGATCTTTACAGACAACCTCAGGGGGTCGCTAACTACAGCTGAAGAGGCCTTAATCAGGTTCGGGAGTATTGCCGGTTATCAAATCAATCAAGATAAGACAGAAGCAATGAGCTGGAATGACAAGTCCACTAGCCTCTATAATAAGGATAAAATCAGATACCTTGGTATAGACCTAGTTAAAGACCTAGATAAAGTTACCCACATAAACCTCCAAAGAATAGACAAGAAAGTCAAAAGGTTATTGAAAGTTTGGGGGGGGTCTTCCTTTGACGTTCCTAGGCAAATCGAACTTAATTAAAATGTCAATTTTACCAAAATTTACTTTTGCCTTCGGTGCCATCCCTCTCGAATTCAAAAAAGAAACATTAAAAAAAATCCAGAGTGAAATCTCAAGTTTCATCTGGTCTTCAAAAAATCCCAGAATTGCCTGGAATAAGTTAAGAAGAAAAAAAATCCGGGGGGGAATCGCAAGCCCAGATCTCTTTGAGTACTGTAGAGCCTTTCAATTTAAATCAAACAGAAAGCTCCTAAATACTTTTGAATGCTATCCATTGTACTTTCAAACAATGACTAATAATGTAGTGTAGTTCCTATTTTCCCTATAGGCCCTGTGCATTGGAATAACATAAACAGCAGTTTAGACGTAGAAGTGCGGTCTTCCAGGTCTCTACTGACTATGCTAAACTTAATTGGGTTTGTACCAACTAGCTCAGAGGTCACTGGAAACTTTCTTGACTGAATAGGAAGTGATCAGCTTCCCTGGCACAGACAAGAAGGGATTCAGCTTTCCAACAACCGCATAAACATGACAACTTTGCTCCTTAGAATAAGAGTCAATCTCTAGAGTTGTGTGAAACAATAGACAGTTATTTTACTCAGTCAGTTGTGCAGATTACTTTCACCAAGATGCAGAGAATAGAGAGACGGGCATTTTCAATAAAAGGTATTATTTATTGAACAGTCTTTCTTCTCATGCAAGAGAAATGAATTGCCACAATTGCAAGACTTGTTATTATAAAAAGTGCGTACAGTAAAAGGAGGATTGCGAAATAATACTGTAAAAGCATTGATATGGTTTCTTAGCCATACAATGGTTAAAATGAATAAAATATATACATTCATATATACATTAGCTAACGTACTCAACTGGTGCTTCTAAATACGCCTACCCCAGTGTACCTGACCTAAGCCTAATACTTGGGAGGGAGTAAGTAGCAGTTTAAGTTAAGTTGGTTTTGCCAAGGATTTGCTTTAAGAATTCTCTCTAAGGGTTTAGTCAACACCATACCTCTGGAATAGAATGTTGGAGGTCTTGTATCTCCTTCCAGGACTCGATATCCCAGTTTACCCGCAAGGGTAGGCTGGAAACGCCGGAGCTGGATTTTCTCGGCAGGAGAAAAGACAGCGTCTCTCTCAGCGCGTCAAGGAGGAGGAAGGGCAGCGTCCGTGGGCTGCTTGCATCTGCTGGGCTCTGCAAGGGACAGCTGTTCTGCTCCTGTATTCACCACACCATTGCGCTTGCTTAAGGCAACGTTGGTAATATTTATACCTGAAAGGTGCCTTGTTTGACGTAAGTTTTTGGACATAAGACGTCAATAAAGATGTCACAAGAACCGGTCGTTCCTACAGTGCTCATTAGAGTTCTATTACTAATCAAAACATAGCAAGCGGGGCTTTCCCAGGTTGTTGGGGGTTTTATCTTGTTGAAGAACTCGGAGTGTAATCTAGGAATCTAAGATAGTGGCTTCTGCTGTGTCATGTACTGTAATGAGCTGCAGAGGCGAGTTTCTGAAATATGGCTGAAATATGGCTCTGATCGTTTATGCCATTATAGGGATATGAATGGATTATAGCCGTATAGGGGCATAAGGTCACAATATTGATCGGGGTCCTAGATTAGAACACGACACCCACTCCACGATTTAAGTCCATCAAATTACTAAAAACTGAAGCAGTAAGATGCATGTGTAACATTACCCACCACAAAATACATATTTGCATTTGAAATGGCATATTTGAAATATATGAAAATATAGGTACTGTACGTCTTTAAGCATAGAAATCATTCAAAAAATAATAGCATATGTAATCAGTAGAGCGATTTTGTGAAAAAATTACACATGAAATATCTCTTTATACAGAAAAGAAGGGTGAGATAATTTCATCACATATAAATGCATTTGCTGTAAAATGTGCTAGAGGCTGAGGTAAAGTTATTTTGTCTCTAGATTTACCTAAAAATAGAAGTTCTGTTCTTTATGAATAGTTCGACTGTAAGCAAAGGTTTTCGTGCCAGAAAAAAGGTAAATATTTTTTAAAAAAATTTCAATCAAAAAAAAAAATTTCTTGGTGAACGGGGGAATAGAGTTCCAACGCTTTTCAGTAGTTTTTGTTGATCAAAACTGAAGGCCGAATTCAGAGTTCATGGGAACGCTGTGTGTCGAAATGCTTTTCAAAAATTATTGTTTCTGCTCAGGGGAGAGCATCATATCAGACAGGCTCTGAAAGAATTGGTCTACAAAATCAGGTGACAGTTCGACCAAGTTCGATAATGATGTAACTTGTCTGGATCAACAATGCTCACAGAGGGTCATACCTGGGTGATGTTGCTTTTATTTCTCGCCCCACTGTCACCACCTAGTCATAGCACAGGAGTCTCAACGAATGCCGTCATCAGGATTGGTAGCCGCTGGGGACAACACAATGCGTGAGCCGTTACAGGACTTAGCAAAGTATCGATATCCATTGGTACTGCTGATGGAAGTGCAAGACAGGTGTCCAACATGCATTCATCTCCGCATAGCATACATCGAAGCACAGGTAAGATGCAGGTCTGCCATATAGGTCTGAATGAAAGAAACCAGGTCATGTTTAGATCTCTCAGCCTGGCCAATCCAAGGACTCTAGTTATTCGGTCCCGGTAGCGTATTGCTAGGATCGTTTCTTCCATCCCTGCGTCTGTATTTTGGCTTGCCATATCGGAGCAGGAGGGTCAAAAATAAAATGCCTGCTACAAGTCCCAAAATCAGGGGTATGCCGCCAAAGACTGAATGGACAAAATTGGGAATGATTCCCAGAATTGCTTTGAATGGTGTTAACAGTCCCGTAAAAATCGTCTTAAATTCGCCTGAGATACTTACGGCATCTGACATGTTTAGAATTTGGCTAAGCATTTCTGTGAAATGCAAGGGGCAATTTGTTGATAAAAGGTCATGTATCTCCGAAGCCGTCCTTGCAACTTGGAGATCATACGTCTCTTTTGATAACGTGATGGGCACTGTTGTCTGTAAAAGCACAGACTTCATTCTGCTTAAAGTATCAATTCGTCTAGAAGAGACATTCAAACGAGGCCAAATGGGAGTCACGGAGTCTCCAGGGCCGTTTGGAAACAATGCTTGCATACAGCATTTGACCATGGAAGTTACGCTTTACGAGATATGCTTTCCCTGGCAAAAGGCCACAACAGCTGTGATCTGTTATTAGAATGTAACTCCTGTTAAAGAGCTGCTTAAAGAAAGGCTCTATCTGCGTTGCAGGTGTGACATGTTGGTGGCATGAAAGGTTGTTTGAATTTCCTTCACAGGCCCCGTGTAAATTAATACCCTGGCACAAAAGTATACCGCTTAGTGAATGTTTGCAGTTTTCACCACTAAGAAATACATTTTTGTTGCTGTCACTATAGCATGTGTGTGTATATGGTAATTTCCATGCTGACTTAATGTACCCTTTACCCAATCGTTCATATTGGCCAGCCGGTATATATTCAAGGCAATTTTAAAATCGGAAAGTTGTTATCGGAATTGTGATAATCCCATGTATTATCCATTCAATGACAGGACTTTCTGACATTGTCAATGGTAATCTCTCAAGTTTTTCGATGCTCAGGATTGTATAGTCTGCTCCTTTCTGTGCCAAGCTGATTTGTTTATCAGTAAGGTTAAAGATGGAAAACAATGATGTTGTGTTGATTAAACGCCAAGGCACATAGCCTGAACGAAGATTTTGCAGCGTCCAGCCTAACTGTACAATAGAACGCAATTGCGACTGGCCATGCTGTAACATTAGCAAGTCTTTGTCTATTATATCTATGGCAGATGATACAATACTGTCCAGTGAATATATTCTGAAGGACAGATTCATTAACCCATTGTCCACAACAGAAAGTGATTTTTCCAAATTAATACGATCAATTTCTCGTATTTTTTCAGCTGTTTCAATTTGTGTTACTTTCCAAGCCTCGTTGTAAGCCGCATATATACTGGCTGCTATGAAACGTTTTTGACGCTGTTTGCGTGGTCCCAGAATGAAATCGCGCAAATCAGCACTATCTTTAAGTAAAGATAAGTGTTGCTTAATTTCTGCCAGTGTGGATGTTTCTAGCCATTCGAGGCACAGTTTCCCTACACTGTATGTTGTTACTATCCCTGGATGTTGTCTCTGGGAGTATCTAGTGTCTGGTCTGGTCATTTTTAACCCCTGTGTTTTATTCAGGAATCTATCTTGACAGTTATTCGTGTCAGTAGGCCACATTAACCACTTTTTCCAATCAGGATGTGTTCGGTTTAGATGTAAAGTTTTAGATACGTCTATTTCAATAACTGTGGTTGCATTATCAGGTATTGGCTTTGGAATAGACGGTTTTTTAAATTCTTTAATCTTAGCTAGGCCAAGACAGGTTGTTTGGTGAATTGTTTCATTTAAGAATATTATTTGTTCTGGGATCATGCAGGCTCGAAATAACGCTTCTATGCCTTGTACCTGCCAATCTTTTGTCCCCCAGATGGTTTTTGTTTCAATGTTATTTCTCCAGAAATCAAAACCAAATGTCATCATTTTTTCATAAAATGCTTCTGAATATATCAATTTAGTATTTGTCAACATGGTTTTCGTCCCTGTTTTATCCAACAGTTTATAATAAAACGTTTCTGCATCACTTGTGTTAAACCCTGAGAAGTACTGGAATTTCTCATAGAATGTTTTAGAACTACTTTTAGGTGGAGTAGTACCATGTTCCAATTGGTTATATTTAAAAACATTTCTAGGTTGTGCAGATTTATGTAAGTAATGATCTCCGTAATGTGAGAAGCAGTACATTTGTTCATAATTAGACGAACCTTGTAAATAATCATGTTATGTAAATCTTGCTGACAACACTAATTCAGACATCATATTATTTATACTTTCAAAATCCCAATCATCAGAAAATGTACTAGGTTTTACAAAGTCACTAAAGGAAACCTTGAACTGGTGAGGATATTTCAAGATCTCGACCGGGCCATATACTTCATAGTCAGTCTTGTCCCATACTACCCCGCCGGGTATTGGAATGGCTGTGACATTTACTGTTGATAGTTCTCTTTTCTTCATGTGGGATGATCTGTGTGGTTTTAGGACTAAGTTGATGTTCTGACTTGCTGTGTCCATTGAACTGTATTTTCCCTCAATGAATTTTCCTAAACAAAGTACCATGCTGAGCCAAAGCAGGAGGAAAAATATACCTAGACCCAACCAAAACTCTAACCATGGAGAAATAAGGTAAATTTCCTTCAGTTGATGAAAGATTTCTGTTGCTTTCTCTTTAAAAGTCTTTGTTTCCGGCGTTACTTCAGGGTCGTTTTGATCTTCAGAAAAGTTATTGAAGTTGATGAAGTAGCCAGAGGCAGTTCTGTCAATTGTTGGAATTGTTTTCTCAATTTGTCTTTCGGTAGCACATTCTGATGCCACTTCATTGTAGACTGGTGTTTCATGACAAACTGTTTCAATCTGTGTTTCAAGAGGCACGAGTTCCATGGCATTATTGCATAGTCCCTCTCTGTACACTGCAGGTTTATCAAATGTGATTAGTCTTTCAGTTTGAACCTCTTGGATTGTTGCAAATTTGGGTATTCTGTTGTTTCTTGGGAGTCCACAGGGCCTACTGTTGATTATAGGCCACATGCTTGTGGTTTTACCAGGTCGATTGATACAACTCTGTTCTCCTTTTTACAAGCAAGGGGCGGTAGTACTACTGATCTTGTTCCGTTGATTGCCAAGACAGGTACTGCTTTTCTGTAAGAAGGCCCAAATTCCTTCTTCACCGCTATTTTTTCTCTGACTAGATCCCCAACCTTTGGAATCCAGACAGGTCTTGCTGGGGCTGGTGGTGCCTCTGCAGTGGTAGTTGGCTGTTGCTTTATTTTTATGTTGCTTAAGGATTTTCTTGTTTCATTCAAGTCCTGTAAAACAGCCAAACGATCTTTGATGTCAAAGTCTTTATTCTTATCTTTTACCACTGATGCCTGACTATCGAGGTCATGAACATGCATTCTAGTTCCAAACAATAGTTTGTACGGGCTGAAACCTTTTAGAGAATTTCTTGGCAAATTGTTTAGACTAAGTTGGACACTTATTAAATGTTTGACCCACCCATCACCCACACCTAATACCTTCGCTGTTATAGATTGCTTTATGTCTCATTTTTTTCTTACCACTACACTGTTTCCCTCAGGGTGTGATGGACAAGAGTTTCGCAACCCAACGCCCATACTGGCCATGTACTCCTCATAGGCTTGAGAGCTGAAAGCAGGACCCTGGTCAGAATGGAACATGGCAATTGCGTATGTGCCGATAAAGGCTCACAGATCTTTTATAACCGTTTTGGCGTCAGCCAAGCGCTGGGGCCACATTTTTTAAGTGAGTTTTAGTCTTATTAATTAATAGGACGCTGGATGGCATGTAGACAGCATTACTCTGTCTATAAACGGTAACTGGGCAACAGGCTGGACCGGTTCATTACTGCGATCCCTGTCACAGTCGGGACAGTTCCTTACATATATTTGATGTTGCACGCTCATTCCCGGCCACCAGTACTCTGATTGTAATTCAGTCAGAGATTCCTTCATCTGTTTGTGCCTTGGACCTTCACCTATGTGTGCGTCTGCTATTAATAACTTTCTCCTGTTCGTGTTTGGAATTACCCTAACCCCCACTCCCGGGATTCGAGCAAAAGGAACAGAGTTTGCATCAATTACGTATGCATAATTGAGTGGATAGCTCACGGGTAGTGCTGCACAGTCGCCTTTCAAGGACGCTTTTACTGCCAGCATGGTTTCCCCGTCTATGTATTTTTCTGAACGCTTTTTTGTGGCTACGGAAGCCGGTTTAGTTGCTTCCGCTATGGCTGTATTAGCCAATTAATTCCCTGCAACGTGAACGCCATCACGTTGATGACTCAGAGTGTGTATCACGTGAGTCTTTTGTAGTTCTTTCTGTAAAAGAACTACTTGTTTCCAAAGCATTTTATGCTTGATTGTGGCACCTGTGTCATCTTTGTAATCATTTTTAATCCAGCTTTGCAACTTATTATTGTAAGAGTTGATGCAAAAATGCCAATCGCACACGATTAGTGTCGGGAATTCACGTTCCGCATTTTCAAGCGCCATCTTTAAGGATCTGATTTCAGCTCTCTGAGCCGAACAGTTTCTCACTGATTCAGTTTTTGTTATTTTCGGTCTGAATTTACCGCACAGCCAGCGACCTTTAACAATCGCGCAGGCTGCATCGTAGGATTTGTTTTCTACATTGTAGTGCTGTACAAATCTGTCCGTATAGATTATACCGGAGTACTGTTGGAGAGGCAGAATTTCGAATTGCAGAGGATATTCTTGTTCATAAGTTAAATCATTCAGTTTTTTCATGTGCGGGGCGAAATAGTATTTCTCGTCTTCCGCAGCAAGAGAATTTTCCCACTGTATCCATTTCGGATCCAGTGAAACTGTAGGCAGGTTTACTGGGCTGAATAGCGCCTCAAAGGCGGATTCCGCTGTGAGGACATTGATCCTTTTGCCATGTGCTAGTTCTCGATCATTAGCTATTGCAGTTAGTACTGCTTTCACAGTATTTTCTGTGAGACTGAATATTTTTTCTGCTTGTGTGTACAAGTGAGATTTGTAAGAAATTGGTACCCTTTCTCCCTCATTAGAGGTCAGGTACGTGAATCCGCATCTTCCTGGGATGACTCGGATTACAAGGTTGCGTGTGTTGTCACGTGTTTCTAATTTTGTTTTTGCTAACATGTCTGTTTGCAATGATCTCAAAATTTCTGTGTGTTTTTGAGTCCAGTTGATTGGTTTAAAATCAGGTTTGATTAGTTCGTAGAGAGGTATAACCTTTTCCGCATAATTTAGAATGTAAGTTCTTGCAAAATTCAGGACAAAGGAATTGATTGTAAGTTCTTCAGCGTTTTTGGTGCTTGGAGTACAGCGCACTTCTCTAAGAAGTTGTCCGCTAGGCTTTTTCCTTCACTTGATAATTCGTATCCTAAAAATAAGACTGTCAGATGGGCAATTCAAGACTTTTTAAAGTTGAATTTGTAACCCTCTGCTGTGAAACCAAGTATTATGGTATTCACCTTTTCAAGTGAGTCTCCAAGTCGTCGTCTGTGAGATAGATGTCATCGACGTAAGATAATGCCTTATCATCATATATTTGTAGTAACTCTGTTATTCTGGCTGAGAATAGTCCTGGGCTGTTCTTGAATCCCTGTGGGAGCCTACAGAAATTTTTCTGAGACCCCATTACTGAGAAAGCGGTCAAGTATCTGCTTTTTGGTGCAATATTTTGACAAAAAAAACCATTAGATATGTCTAATGTCGTTTTATATTATTTTCAAACTATGTTATTCATTAGTGCAGCACTATCCGAATTTTGTACTGCAAATGTTTTGCAACATGAGTTAAGGTGTCTGTAGTTCAAAACTAGACGATATGAATTGTCTGGTTTGGAGACAGGAAACAAAGGATTGTTCATTTGAGAGGTGCATGTTTCAATCACCCCCTGGTATTCAAGTTGATCTAAAATCTCCCTGACTTGTTTTTTAGCTTCTTGCTTAATTGGATACTGCCTTTGTGCAGTCGGTTGACTTTTTAACTGGATTTTGTGAGAAGGAGAGTCCTCATCCCATCCTACATGATTTTTATATAATGCTGGTGCCTGGGCCACTGCCCATTTCCTTGCATATATATATTTAGTGTGAATCGGAATGTGATTTGATAAGGCAGGCATAATCATTTCTTCGCCGCGAGGGCACTCCCTGACAAACTCCGGGGGCCAGTCTTTTTCTGCTAACAGGATGTCATAGCCTTTTGAGAGGTTATCCCAAAATAGACCCCTTATTTTACTAGTCTTATCTCCCTCTATACGCAGTGTTATTTCGTATATCTTATGAGGTTCGCTAACTCTGGTGTCGGCAGTTTCTACCTGAATGTATTCATTCGTGTCCACTGTCTCCAGATGACTCATCAGGATCTTGCGAGCTATGCTGATTTCTGCTGCACTGTCTAGCATTGTCTGTGCCCACTCCCCGTTTTTCAACGGTGTCCTCAGTATTCTCGGCATGTTCGATTACTCTAATACTGGCTACCTTCTATCTTGGAAATTGTAACTTTTTACTTTGAGCAGGTTCCTTGTCTTTGGACTTGGTGTGCTCTCCTGGGTCTGACCGTCCTCTTCTTTCCGATTTCTGCGAAAAAGATCGAGAGGGACGTGTATCAATACTTTGATATCTATCAGGCTTTTTCAAGTTATCCCTATTTCTAAGGTTATATCTTTTCTCAGAGGGCTCCCTCTGGGGAGACTGGTGTTCTCGAGTCGGAGTTCTTTCCCTCCGTTGAGGAGACCTTCCTCTGGACTGGAAAACTTTTTCCTTGGGAGTGGATTGTTTATTTCCATCCCAGCTCTTTTTAGGAGTGTTTGAATTATTTTTAATAAATAATTTTTCAGGATTTTCGAGTAGTTAGGGTTTTACTGGTTTTCCACCTAAGCTGTCTCTACCTAATTCTTCCTAACATTTTTTTCTATAATTCTGGCAAGCTCAATTGGTTGATCTGTTATATCTGTTTCCTTCAATTTCTGGCGGATCGCCACAGATGCTGCTTCTCCTTTTATATTGGCTAGTAATATAGCCGAGACCTGCTTGAAGTCTTTCAGTAATTTCATACCAAGAGTTAAAGCAGGTTCTGGACCGTATTCATTCTGAATCTGTTTTAGCACATCTGGTATTACCGCCATGGACGGAACACCATGTGTTTTCGTGTAAATGGAAGCAAAAGCTGTACCCAAAGTGTCACAGTCCTCTACGTGTGGTGCAACCCCCATTGGAAGGCAGATGGTCAGAATTCTGTGTTTCTCAATAGGGGTAGTATTTGGAAATACTGCCTCTATTTGAGTAATTTTCTGCGCTAACCAGAAAGGAATTTGTTCCCGTTTTATGGGTGTTTTACCAAGACATGATTGTATGTTCTGTGGTGTAATTTTATTTGTGTTCCCCTGAGGAGGGGTCAGCTGTGGAACATTAACAGCTGTTTGGACTGTTGAAGTCTGCATTACGCATTGGACTAATTGTCTATGTATTTTAATTAAGGTTTTTAGCTGTATTAACAGCTCTTCTTTCAACATTTTTGCAATGTCCGGATGTGGTGTGTAGCTGGCTAGAACCGGCCACGTTGCTCCTGGTCTACCTAGTGGACCGAGCCTGGTGATATGATCATTATGTTTTAGGGCGCCTTTAAACCAGAGCAGGTGCTCTTGGTATATTAATGGGATTTCAATCTCCTCGAAAGGAGCATACTCTACCGGTGGATCCCCTATTTTGATATAGTGGAACTTGTGTGTTGCAGCGTTTGCCGCTGGAAATTTTATCCATGAATAGAATACCTCTGTCTGCCGATATTCGAGTGCCTCTATCACGAAGACGACTGTGCCACCTTGTGTGGTCAGTCCGTTTTCTATATGTTTTAACGTTATAGTTTTTCTCATGTTGACCGGGATGACTATTGCACCCGGTTCAGTAGTCCCTGTACCATCGGGACCCTGCTGAGTTGCATTTACTGCGGCATCGGTGGTTCCGTTGTTCCTGCCTTCTCCTGGCATTTTACTGTCAAGAAGGTCTTTTGTTGCAGATCAGGTTTTCAAGAAAACAAAGATTAGGTGCACAATATTTTAGAACACTGTATCTTTCAACGTTGAATAAACCAGAGCTTTACATAGGAATCTCTTCCTACTAAGTTCGGGCGGATTTTAACCTTTCACCCACTCCAGACATCTATTGGGGTATTTACGGTAGAAAGGGTCTGTGTGAAAAAGCACGACTGAGTTACTCTAACGTCTTGCGTTAGTTTTATCGCCTTACCAAATGTTGGGCGCCATGTAGTGTAGTTCCTATTTTCCCTATAGGCCCTGCGCATTGGAATAACATAAACAGCAGTTTAGACATAGAAATGCGGTCTACCAGGTCTCTACTGACTATGCTAAACTTAATTGGGTTTATACCAACTAGCTCAGAGGTCACTGGAAACTTTCTTGACTGAATAGGAAGTGATCAGCTTCCCTGGCACAGACAAGAAGGGATTCAGTTTTCCAACAACCGCATAAACATGACAACTTTGCTCCTTAGAATAAGAGTCAATCTCTAGAGTTGTGTGAAACAATAGACAGTTATTTTACTCAGTCAGTTGTGCAGATTACTTTCACCAGGATGCAGAGAATAGAGAGACAGGCGTTTTCAATAAAAGGTATTATTTATTGAACAGTCTTTCTTCTCATGCAAGAGAAATGAATTGCCACAATTGCAAGACTTGTTATTATAAAAAGTGCTTACAGTAAAAGGAGGATTGCGAAATAATACTGTAAAAGCATTGATATGGTTTCTTAGCCATACAATGGTTAAAATGAATAAAATATATACATTCATATATACATTAGCTAACGTACTCAACTGGTGCTTCTAAATACGCCTACCCCAGTGTACCTGACCTAAGCCTAATACTTGGGAGGGAGTAAGTAGCAGTTTAAGTTAAGTTGGTTTTGCCAAGGATTTGCTTCAAGAATTCTCTCTAAAGGTTTAGTCAACACCATACCTCTGGAATAGAATGTTGGAGGTTTTGTATCTCCTTCCAAGACTCGATATCCCAGTTTACCCGCAAGGGTAGGCTGGAAACGCCGGAGCTGGATTTTCTCAGCAGGACAAAAGACAGCGTCTCTCTCAGCGTGTCAAGGAGGAGGAGGGGCAGCGTCCGTGGGCTGCTTGCATCTGCTGGGCTCTGCAAGGGACAGCTGTTCTGCTCCTGTATTCACCACACCATCGCGCTTGCTTAAGGCAACGTTGGTAATATTTATACCTGAAATGTGCCTTGTTTGACGTAAGTTTTTGGACATAAGACGACAATAAAAATGTCACAAGAACCGGTCGTTCTTACAGTGCTCATTAGAGTTCTATTACTAATCAAAACATAGCAAGCGGGGCTTTCCCAGGTTGCTGGGGGTTTTATCTTGTTGAAGAACTCGGAGTGTAATCTAGGAATCTAAGATAGTGGCTTCTGCTGTGTCATGTACTGTAATGAGCTGCAGAGGCGAGTTTCTGAAATATGGCTGAAATATGGCTCTGAACGTTTATGCCATTATAGGGGTATGAATGGATTATAGCCGTATAGGGGCATAAGGTCACAATATTGATCGGGGTCCTAGATTAGAACACGACAATAAAACCAGCCACTTCTTATACAAATTTGGACACCCTAAATTCTTTAAAAAAATCAAACTCAAGAGGCTGAAGTCTGCGGCCAAAATGTGGTTTGGCATAAGATGTACCTTAAATATTCCCTATTACAGCGACCTAGCCCCCATATGGGACTCTGCTAGCACTCCAGAGTGTCTCAAAGATAAATTAGCTCTCCCGATAAAATCAGCAGGATTAACCAAGTGGGGTCATCTGATGTCTCAAAACAATCTCATGGAGTGGAACATCTTATCCTTCAAAACTATGGGCTCACTATCTAAATTCAAGTATTATCAGCTTTCTAGTTGGACTAAATCTCTAAAAGAAGTTAGAGCGGGAAACTTAACCCTGGAAAGTGAAATGCAGAAAATAGATACCATTTATAAAGAAATCGCGTTTTGGTACTGGGCTTTGATTCTAGCAGGAGAAGAAGAATTCCGGATACCAGAGAGAGTATGGGGGAAAGACCTGCCGACGCTGGAGTTAAAAAACCAATGGCAAGTATCTATGAGTAAATGCTGGACAATTGTGACATCAGCTGCCCTAAAGAGAAACTATCTGTTCACCTCCCATAGAGCTTACTGGACTCCTAAAAAGTTATCGAAAATCGCTGGGTCGACAGTGAAAGTCTGCCCTAAATGCGGGTTGGAAAGAGCAAATGACTTACACATGTTTCGGCAGTGCCCCCTTCTTGACGGCTTCTGGAATGATGTGGGTAAGACTCTCGAAGGGGTGTTAGGAAGACATCTAAATGTAAGTATTGATTTAATTATCTTTGGGGTAAGGAGTTTAAATGCACCAGATAAACTTTCTATAGCTCAGGAAAATCTCCTTTTCTTATTAATACTGTTGGCAAGTAGAGAAATGTGTATAAAATGGGTAAGTCCGGCCCCTCCAACTCAAAGTGAATGGTTAACATCTATATTCAGAATATATAGACTTGATAAAAGAAAAACCCCTAGAAAAAAATTAAAGTTCTGGGACATTTGGGAAAACTACCAGCAAAGTGTAAACTAACCGTTTGGAGATAAACTAGAAGGGATATTGTCCCAGTGGTTGGCACGATAAACGTTCTCAAAAGTCCAATGATTATGTGTAAGCAATGGAAAGGCAGGAGAAGGCCTGCATGAGTAGCCATAATGGTTAGCTCCCCCCTCGTATCCAATCCTTCTACAAAGTAATGGAAATAAGGGGACTCTCCTCTCTTCTAAAAACGTTTCAGGGGAACTGTCCAGTTACATACAATCATTCACAGGACAGTGAAGTCTAAGAACTAAAGAGAGATTGGGGCCCCGACAACTCCTTACTAATAAAATTGCACTAATGAGGACAAAAAAAAAAAAAAAAAAACATCTTGGTTTACATGGGTCTCCTCATTTATCCACAGTCTGTGCCACAGCATGACTGGCTCTGTTTTGATTAAGTCTGATAAAAATGGGACACCCAATTCTGCATGGCAGACATATGATGATGTACTTCTAGTGCCAATATATATCTTAAGAATTGATTTTCTATCAACAGGAGCGGTTGAACATTACAGTGCCCTCATAATCAAGAGCCATGCATGGCTGTAGATATGCATTTAGCCCTGTAAATTTGTAATAATATTTGCGGCGGCCTTGTGCCTAGTTTCTTTGAGAAGTGAAATAGGGCAGCGGTGATGTCATTTGAGATGTCATCAGTGATGTCATCAGTGATGTCACTGACCATGTCATGAATGATGTAATATGTGACATCATTAGCAGTGGATTGCGGGTCCGCGATATATAGTTAGTGCAACTAACTATATATGGAATTTCAATGGTTTTGTGCAAATAAAATAAGGTTTTTTAAATGCTAATCCCTAACGATATATGGTCTATAACCTATGGTTTTTTCAGTGAATTTTCAAGGTTTTGTAAATGCAAATTCCTAACTATATATGGTCTATAACCTATGGTTTTTTCTGTGAATTTCATTGGTTTTTTAAAAGCTAATATCTATAGCTGTAAAATATATTCTTTATTAAGTGACGTATCCCGTAGCCCGTGAGACGCCTCATGATGCATTGCATAACCGTGACGTATCGTCTCTGCAGCGCAAACCAAACCCAAAACGTAAGCGCGCCAGAACACGCTTAAAGATATATATATATTTTTTTAACCTTAATTAGACAAAATCCACACGTGCACATATCACAAACGTTCAAAAAACACAATATGTCGGACTCCCGTTACGCTGCCGGTTAGCTGCCCGGTTAACGTACCAGGAAGCACCTTTACCGCGAAAAATCGCAATTTTTTTTTCTTTTGCCCCGCAGGGAACTTTAATAGCCCCCTCATCAATCCTAGGGGTTCAGGAGTGGTCTGCCTTAGCCCTTTCATTCATTTACACCTTTTATTTTTTCCACCTCTTGTCTCTCGATCCTACCGAGAGACAAGATGGCGGCCGCTCCGGACTGTTTACAATGTTGACAGCCAATCAGCTACTCCTCAGACTCCGGTTACACTGCCGGTTAGCTTCCCGGTTAGCTGTCCGGTTAGCTGCCCGGTTCGGGTACCAAGACGCGTCTCTACGACGAAAAAATCGGATTTTTTTTTTTTTTTTTGGCCCAGCGTGGCTTTATAATATCCCCCTCATCAATCCTATGGGGTCAGAAGGGGTCTACCTTGCCCTCTTTCCTTCATTTCCCCCTTTGTTTTGGTCTCCTCTTGTCTCTCGATCCTACCGAGAGAACAGATGGCGGCCGCTCCGGACTGTTTACAATGTTGACAGCCAATCAGCTACTCTTCAGACTCCCGTTACACTGCCGGTTAGCTTCCCGGTTAGCTGCCCGGTTAGCTGCCCGGTTCGCTTACCAAGACGCGTCTCTACGGCGAAAAAATCGTTTTTTTTTTTTTTTTTGGGGCCCCGCGTGGCTCTATAATATCCCCCTCATCAATCCTAGGGGGTCAGAAGGGGTCTACCTTGCCCCCTTTCCTTCATTTCCCCCTTTGTTTTGGCCTCCTCTTGTCTCTCGATCCTACCGAGAGACAAGATGGCGGCCGCTCCGGACTGTTTAGAATGTTGACAGACACCGGAGGGCCAATCAGCTTCGCACCGCAAAGTTCCGATACGCGAAAAGTTCGCTAACCGGATCGCTGCCCGGAGCGCTGTTACAGATATATATCTTGATTTAAACGTTAATTTCTCAAAATCCACTGAAGCACATATATTGAGACCTAGCAAAGGCACATCGGGCTAACAGTCCCTACAATTTTGCCAAGTTTCGTGGAAATCCATTCAGCCGTTCGGGCTAAAAGTGAGTCCAACCGCCCTATGGAAATTAACATGGGAAAAACGCGTTTTGGGACCCCCCTTTTTTCTCGGCCCCCCCTTGACGAACCCCCCCAAATTTCCAGGAGCTGCTCAGAAACAAAATGTGCCATTTTCCTGAAAATTTCAGCCGATTCCGTCCACAAACGCCAAAGTTATTAGACATAGAATTTTCAGAAATCCCATAGGGAAAAAATCCTAACTATATATACCTACTGGCGACCGCCAGTAGGTAATATATATATATATATATATATATATATATATATATATATATATATATATATATATATATATATATATATATATATATGAAAACACACACGGATTTGGCGCGCTTAAGTCATCTTCAACGGCGGGCTCTCGACGGGGAACGCCAACCCCATTTATGAAGCACACTCCTGGTTACAGAAACTCATCCACGAAAGAACCAGAGTCGGAGCCCAAGTCTGATGCGGTGCTGTCAAGTTTATTTAGCAAAGGAAACACCCAACGCGTTTCGAGATCCGCCGATCTCTTTCTCACGGGTGGAGTTTACCAGTACCAACATTCATTTAAAGCAACATGCTGTTTTAGAATTATCACACGTGATCATGGACATAGAAAAAATAAACAGTTTACAGCTATGTCGACAAAATTTGGAAACAATGTTTCTAGTGAACAATATGTATCAACTTTACAGAAATTAATGGACACATGCGGAAGCCCAGCTAATAAAATTAAATTAAATTGTCTTTGGTATTTAAACAGTGTTCAATTATTTTACGAACTCATCTGTTTATAATTGCAGTTCATTTCAATGCACGCCGATATGGCCAGCCCCATTTCACAGTACCATGTTACAAAATCACACCGGTACATATAATGGGATTATCGATAGGTTGTGTTGCCCCAGTGGGCGAAAATCAATCAATTGCACAATTGCCGAGACCTCCAATAATGTCCATGTGGGCAATAGGTTAGTCCATATTCCTGAAAAAATGAAAAAAGGGGACATAGCTGTAGGTGATAATGGTTACATTTCAGATCAGTGCATGGTTAAAAACCATTAAAAACTTTTCGAATTTGTTACCAAAGAAGCAGCAGCATTGTAATTCCACATGGTTTGGAACAGTCTGTTAAGTCTGGAGATGGATAGCAAGTTCTTCCCCCAAGTTATGGCCTGTGGGTTGCAGGGTGTTATACATGATAATGTATTTAGATTCCAGTTTCCTTAAATCTAACCACCTGTTACCTCCCCTCTCATTGCTTTCAATGCTGTCCAGAACACAAAATGTCATAACATTAGGGTTTTTGTTGTGTAAATCAGAAAAATGCCTGGCTACAGGATATTGTTGATTTTCATTTCTTATGGCTCTTTGGTGTTCTAAAATCCTGAGTTTGGCCTGTTTTGTTGTGCACCCTATGTAAAATTTGTTACAGGGGCATTCAAGAGCGTAAACAACATACTCTGTGGTGCAGGTAAGGTGTTTAGTAATTTTATGGGCATCTCTTTCCATTGACAATTTTATTGACTTGCAGTTGTTACTATATTTGCAGGCTTTACATTTACGACATGGGTAGAAGCCTTGGATGGGATTGATTTTCTTATTTTCCTTTATTAGTGTACTGCTCAGTGTGTCTTTGAGTGATTTTGCCTTCCTGAAAGTCAGTGAAGGACTTTCATGAATCACCTCTTTCACATCGTGATCAAGTTTCAATGTTTCCCAATATTTAGTCAAGGATTTACGTAGTTTCCAGGATTGATTACTGTAGGTAGTGATGAAGCGTATTAAATTGTCTTTGGTATTTAAACAGTGTTCAATTATTTTACGAACTCATCAGATGAGTTTGTAAAATAATTGAACACTGTTTAAATACCAAAGACAATTTAATTTAATTTTATTAGCTGGGCTTCCGCATGTATCCATTAATTTCTGTAAAGTTGATACATATTGTTCACTTGAAACATTGTTTCCAAATTTTGCCGACATAGCTGTAAACTGTTTATTTTTTCTATGTCCATGATCACGTGTGATAATTCTAAAACAGCATGTTGCTTTAAATGAATGTTGGTACTGGTAAACTCCACCCGTGAGAAAGAGATCGGCGGATCTCGAAACGCGTTGGGTGTTTCCTTTGCTAAATAAACTTGACAGCACCGCATCAGACTTGGGCTCCGACTCTGGTTCTTTCGTGGATGAGTTTCTGTAACCAGGAGTGTGCTTCATATATATATATATATATATATATATATGTTTGTGTGTGTGTGTGTGTGTGTGTTTGTTTAATGTGTTTTATTACTACCAGAAGAGAGCTTCTTAAAGGACGAGAGCCCTCTCTCAGCTGAGGATGTCATGGTTCATTATTGGGTTCCCTCCTCACACATGGAACGGAAGGTCCTGGTGTGGGCTACAACTCCCCAATGGGGTATTTTACCACATATAACTCCTATAGATGACGATCTACAGGGGTTATATATAGTAAAACACAGAGTCCTCTCTCATTTTAGCACTGTCCACGAAAACCATCTAACATAAGTTTATCAATCCCCCAGGAGATAGTTTTATTTTCATTTTTTCTTTGCACTCTGCCTCTCACTGACCCTCTAACATTGCTCATTTTCAAAACACCTCAGCTCATCCGTATTTGAGAGTTGTAGCCCACATCTGGGACCTTGCATTCTGGGTGAGTAGGTAACCCAATGTTGAAGCTTCTCATCCTCAGGTGAGTGAGGATTTTAGTCATTTAAGAAGTTCTCATTCTGGTAGTAATAAAACACATTACACACACACATATATCTACACACACACACACATATATATATATATATATATATATATATATATATATATATATATATATATATGTATATATATATATATATATCAAAGCACAAGTCCCCGAAAAGGGAGCCACCAACCCTGCAGGGCGGCCTCTCAGACACGGGCACGGAGACGCCCGTTACTCCATTCTCCATGGCAAACAAAACGAGAGGCCCATTGCAAGACACAGGAGACTTTAATTCAGGCTGAGCACAATGCTTCCTAATGTCCCAACTAGTTTCGGCAGAGAGCCTTGATCACGGGCAGGAAGTGTCGAAAAAGGTTTCTATGTGCTTCCGTTTTTAAATTGCACTTGCGGGTCACATGACTGATGGTAACTACATTTCCCAAACTGCATCATTCATACAGTAAGTTGTTGATTAAAAAAGCAATGTTCTTTGTGCTCACAGAAAGTTGTAGTTTTGTGTCCAGAAGAAAATGATGCACTCGTTGTTCAGTACATCTAAGTGAAAAGCAGTCAAACCCTTGTAGATAGCAGAATGCTGATTGTTGCAAAACCATGAATCTCCGTCTCCTTCTGCTTGCACGAGTGGAAAGGGAAGTATTCCCAAACCACATCCCTTCCAGCGCCGCCGATGTTTTCGCCAGTTGGCCTCTCCCAGGTGGGTTTAGCGGCGGCGTGTGGGTCATGCTCCCATTATTAACACCAAAGCACAAGTCCCCGAAAAGGGAGCCACCAACCCTGCAGGGCGGCCTCTCAAACACGGGCACGGAGACGCCCGTTACTCCATTCTCCATAGCAAACAAAACGAGAGGCCCATTGCAAGACACAGGAGACTTTAATTCAGGCTGAGCACAATGCTTCCTAATGTCCCAACTAGTTTCGGCAGAGAGCCTTGATCACGGGCAGGAAGTGTCGAAAAAGGTTTCTATGTGCTTCCGTTTTTAAATTGCACTTGCGGGTCACATGACTGATGGTAACTACATTTCCCAAACTGCATCATTCATACAGTAAGTTGTTGATTAAAAAAGCAATGTTCTTTGTGCTCACAGAAAGTTGTAGTTTTGTGTCCAGAAGAAAATGATGCACTCGTTGTTCAGTACATCTAAGTGAAAAGCAGTCAAACCCTTGTAGATAGCAGAATGCTGATTGTTGCAAAACCATGAATCTCCGTCTCCTTCTGCTTGCACGAGTGGAAAGGGAAGTATTCCCAAACCACATCCCTTCCAGCGCCGCCGATGTTTTCGCCAGTTGGCCTCTCCCAGGTGGGTTTAGCGGCGGCGTGTGGGTCATGCTCCCATTATTAACACCAAAGCACAAGTCCCCGAAAAGGGAGCCACCAACCCTGCAGGGCGGCCTCTCAAACACGGGCACGGAGACGCCCGTTACTCCATTCTCCATGGCAAACAAAACGAGAGGCCCATTGCAAGACACAGGAGACTTTAATTCAGGCTGAGCACAATGCTTCCTAATGTCCCAACTAGTTTCGGCAGAGAGCCTTGATCACGGGCAGGAAGTGTCGAAAAAGGTTTCTATGTGCTTCCGTTTTTAAATTGCACTTGCGGGTCACATGACTGATGGTAACTACATTTCCCAAACTGCATCATTCATACAGTAAGTTGTTGATTAAAAAAGCAATGTTCTTTGTGCTCACAGAAAGTTGTAGTTTTGTGTCCAGAAGAAAATGATGCACTCGTTGTTCAGTACATCTAAGTGAAAAGCAGTCAAACCCTTGTAGATAGCAGAATGCTGATTGTTGCAAAACCATGAATCTCCGTCTCCTTCTGCTTGCACGAGTGGAAAGGGAAGTATTCCCAAACCACATCCCTTCCAGCGCCGCCGATGTTTTCGCCAGTTGGCCTCTCCCAGGTGGGTTTAGCGGCGGCGTGTGGGTCATGCTCCCATTATTAACACCAAAGCACAAGTCCCCGAAAAGGGAGCCACCAACCCTGCAGGGCGGCCTCTCAAACACGGGCACGGAGACGCCCGTTACTCCATTCTCCATGGCAAACAAAACGAGAGGCCCATTGCAAGACACAGGAGACTTTAATTCAGGCTGAGCACAATGCTTCCTAATGTCCCAACTAGTTTCGGCAGAGAGCCTTGATCACGGGCAGGAAGTGTCGAAAAAGGTTTCTATGTGCTTCCGTTTTTAAATTGCACTTGCGGGTCACATGACTGATGGTAACTACATTTCCCAAACTGCATCATTCATACAGTAGGTTGTTGATTAAAAAAGCAATGTTCTTTGTGCTCACAGAAAGTTGTAGTTTTGTGTCCAGAAGAAAATGATGCACTCGTTGTTCAGTACATCTAAGTGAAAAGCAGTCAAACCCTTGTAGATAGCAGAATGCTGATTGTTGCAAAACCATGAATCTCCGTCTCCTTCTGCTTGCACGAGTGGAAAGGGAAGTATTCCCAAACCACATCCCTTCCAGCGCCGCCGATGTTTTCGCCAGTTGGCCTCTCCCAGGTGGGTTTAGCGGCGGCGTGTGGGTCATGCTCCCATTATTAACACCAAAGCACAAGTCCCCGAAAAGGGAGCCACCAACCCTGCAGGGCGGCCTCTCAAACACGGGCACGGAGACGCCCGTTACTCCATTCTCCATGGCAAACAAAACGAGAGGCCCATTGCAAGACACAGGAGACTTTAATTCAGGCTGAGCACAATGCTTCCTAATGTCCCAACTAGTTTCGGCAGAGAGCCTTGATCACGGGCAGGAAGTGTCGAAAAAGGTTTCTATGTGCTTCCGTTTTTAAATTGCACTTGCGGGTCACATGACTGATGGTAACTACATTTCCCAAACTGCATCATTCATACAGTAAGTTGTTGATTAAAAAAGCAATGTTCTTTGTGCTCACAGAAAGTTGTAGTTTTGTGTCCAGAAGAAAATGATGCACTCGTTGTTCAGTACATCTAAGTGAAAAGCAGTCAAACCCTTGTAGATAGCAGAATGCTGATTGTTGCAAAACCATGAATCTCCGTCTCCTTCTGCTTGCACGAGTGGAAAGGGAAGTATTCCCAAACCACATCCCTTCCAGCGCCGCCGATGTTTTCGCCAGTTGGCCTCTCCCAGGTGGGTTTAGCGGCAGCGTGTGGGTCATGCTCCCATTATTAACACCAAAGCACAAGTCCCCGAAAAGGGAGCCACCAACCCTGCAGGGCGGCCTCTCAAACACGGGCACGGAGACGCCCGTTACTCCATTCTCCATGGCAAACAAAACGAGAGGCCCATTGCAAGACACAGGAGACTTTAATTCAGGCTGAGCACAATGCTTCCTAATGTCCCAACTAGTTTCGGCAGAGAGCCTTGATCACGGGCAGGAAGTGTCGAAAAAGGTTTCTATGTGCTTCCGTTTTTAAATTGCACTTGCGGGTCACATGACTGATGGTAACTACATTTCCCAAACTGCATCATTCATACAGTAAGTTGTTGATTAAAAAAGCAATGTTCTTTGTGCTCACAGAAAGTTGTAGTTTTGTGTCCAGAAGAAAATGATGCACTCGTTGTTCAGTACATCTAAGTGAAAAGCAGTCAAACCCTTGTAGATAGCAGAATGCTGATTGTTGCAAAACCATGAATCTCCGTCTCCTTCTGCTTGCACGAGTGGAAAGGGAAGTATTCCCAAACCACATCCCTTCCAGCGCCGCCGATGTTTTCGCCAGTTGGCCTCTCCCAGGTGGGTTTAGCGGCGACGTGTGGGTCATGCTCCCATTATTAACACCAAAGCACAAGTCCCCGAAAAGGGAGCCACCAACCCTGCAGGGCGGCCTCTCAAACACGGGCACGGAGACGCCCGTTACTCCATTCTCCATGGCAAACAAAACGAGAGGCCCATTGCAAGACACAGGAGACTTTAATTCAGGCTGAGCACAATGCTTCCTAATGTCCCAACTAGTTTCGGCAGAGAGCCTTGATCACGGGCAGGAAGTGTCGAAAAAGGTTTCTATGTGCTTCCGTTTTTAAATTGCACTTGCGGGTCACATGACTGATGGTAACTACATTTCCCAAACTGCATCATTCATACAGTAAGTTGTTGATTAAAAAAGCAATGTTCTTTGTGCTCACAGAAAGTTGTAGTTTTGTGTCCAGAAGAAAATGATGCACTCGTTGTTCAGTACATCTAAGTGAAAAGCAGTCAAACCCTTGTAGACAGCAGAATGCTGATTGTTGCAAAACCATGAATCTCCGTCTCCTTCTGCTTGCACGAGTGGAAAGGGAAGTATTCCCAAACCACATCCCTTCCAGCGCCGCCGATGTTTTCGCCAGTTGGCCTCTCCCAGGTGGGTTTAGCGGCGGCGTGTGGGTCATGCTCCCATTATTAACACCAAAGCACAAGTCCCCGAAAAGGGAGCCACCAACCCTGCAGGGCGGCCTCTCAAACACGGGCACGGAGACGCCCGTTACTCCATTCTCCATGGCAAACAAAACGAGAGGCCCATTGCAAGACACAGGAGACTTTAATTCAGGCTGAGCACAATGCTTCCTAATGTCCCAACTAGTTTCGGCAGAGAGCCTTGATCACGGGCAGGAAGTGTCGAAAAAGGTTTCTATGTGCTTCCGTTTTTAAATTGCACTTGCGGGTCACATGACTGATGGTAACTACATTTCCCAAACTGCATCATTCATACAGTAAGTTGTTGATTAAAAAAGCAATGTTCTTTGTGCTCACAGAAAGTTGTAGTTTTGTGTCCAGAAGAAAATGATGCACTCGTTGTTCAGTACATCTAAGTGAAAAGCAGTCAAACCCTTGTAGATAGCAGAATGCTGATTGTTGCAAAACCATGAATCTCCGTCTCCTTCTGCTTGCACGAGTGGAAAGGGAAGTATTCCCAAACCACATCCCTTCCAGCGCCGCCGATGTTTTCGCCAGTTGGCCTCTCCCAGGTGGGTTTAGCGGCAGCGTGTGGGTCATGCTCCCATTATTAACACCAAAGCACAAGTCCCCGAAAAGGGAGCCACCAACCCTGCAGGGCGGCCTCTCAAACACGGGCACGGAGACGCCCGTTACTCCATTCTCCATGGCAAACAAAACGAGAGGCCCATTGCAAGACACAGGAGACTTTAATTCAGGCTGAGCACAATGCTTCCTAATGTCCCAACTAGTTTCGGCAGAGAGCCTTGATCACGGGCAGGAAGTGTCGAAAAAGGTTTCTATGTGCTTCCGTTTTTAAATTGCACTTGCGGGTCACATGACTGATGGTAACTACATTTCCCAAACTGCATCATTCATACAGTAAGTTGTTGATTAAAAAAGCAATGTTCTTTGTGCTCACAGAAAGTTGTAGTTTTGTGTCCAGAAGAAAATGATGCACTCGTTGTTCAGTACATCTAAGTGAAAAGCAGTCAAACCCTTGTAGATAGCAGAATGCTGATTGTTGCAAAACCATGAATCTCCGTCTCCTTCTGCTTGCACGAGTGGAAAGGGAAGTATTCCCAAACCACATCCCTTCCAGCGCCGCCGATGTTTTCGCCAGTTGGCCTCTCCCAGGTGGGTTTAGCGGCAGCGTGTGGGTCATGCTCCCATTATTAACACCAAAGCACAAGTCCCCGAAAAGGGAGCCACCAACCCTGCAGGGCGGCCTCTCAAACACGGGCACGGAGACGCCCGTTACTCCATTCTCCATGGCAAACAAAACGAGAGGCCCATTGCAAGACACAGGAGACTTTAATTCAGGCTGAGCACAATGCTTCCTAATGTCCCAACTAGTTTCGGCAGAGAGCCTTGATCACGGGCAGGAAGTGTCGAAAAAGGTTTCTATGTGCTTCCGTTTTTAAATTGCACTTGCGGGTCACATGACTGATGGTAACTACATTTCCCAAACTGCATCATTCATACAGTAAGTTGTTGATTAAAAAAGCAATGTTCTTTGTGCTCACAGAAAGTTGTAGTTTTGTGTCCAGAAGAAAATGATGCACTCGTTGTTCAGTACATCTAAGTGAAAAGCAGTCAAACCCTTGTAGATAGCAGAATGCTGATTGTTGCAAAACCATGAATCTCCGTCTCCTTCTGCTTGCACGAGTGGAAAGGGAAGTATTCCCAAACCACATCCCTTCCAGCGCCGCCGATGTTTTCGCCAGTTGGCCTCTCCCAGGTGGGTTTAGCGGCGACGTGTGGGTCATGCTCCCATTATTAACACCAAAGCACAAGTCCCCGAAAAGGGAGCCACCAACCCTGCAGGGCGGCCTCTCAAACACGGGCACGGAGACGCCCGTTACTCCATTCTCCATGGCAAACAAAACGAGAGGCCCATTGCAAGACACAGGAGACTTTAATTCAGGCTGAGCACAATGCTTCCTAATGTCCCAACTAGTTTCGGCAGAGAGCCTTGATCACGGGCAGGAAGTGTCGAAAAAGGTTTCTATGTGCTTCCGTTTTTAAATTGCACTTGCGGGTCACATGACTGATGGTAACTACATTTCCCAAACTGCATCATTCATACAGTAAGTTGTTGATTAAAAAAGCAATGTTCTTTGTGCTCACAGAAAGTTGTAGTTTTGTGTCCAGAAGAAAATGATGCACTCGTTGTTCAGTACATCTAAGTGAAAAGCAGTCAAACCCTTGTAGACAGCAGAATGCTGATTGTTGCAAAACCATGAATCTCCGTCTCCTTCTGCTTGCACGAGTGGAAAGGGAAGTATTCCCAAACCACATCCCTTCCAGCGCCGCCGATGTTTTCGCCAGTTGGCCTCTCCCAGGGTTTAGCGGCGGCGTGTGGGTCATGCTCCCATTATTAACACCAAAGCACAAGTCCCCGAAAAGGGAGCCACCAACCCTGCAGGGCGGCCTCTCAAACACGGGCACGGAGACGCCCGTTACTCCATTCTCCATGGCAAACAAAACGAGAGGCCCATTGCAAGACACAGGAGACTTTAATTCAGGCTGAGCACAATGCTTCCTAATGTCCCAACTAGTTTCGGCAGAGAGCCTTGATCACGGGCAGGAAGTGTCGAAAAAGGTTTCTATGTGCTTCCGTTTTTAAATTGCACTTGCGGGTCACATGACTGATGGTAACTACATTTCCCAAACTGCATCATTCATACAGTAAGTTGTTGATTAAAAAAGCAATGTTCTTTGTGCTCACAGAAAGTTGTAGTTTTGTGTCCAGAAGAAAATGATGCACTCGTTGTTCAGTACATCTAAGTGAAAAGCAGTCAAACCCTTGTAGATAGCAGAATGCTGATTGTTGCAAAACCATGAATCTCCGTCTCCTTCTGCTTGCACGAGTGGAAAGGGAAGTATTCCCAAACCACATCCCTTCCAGCGCCGCCGATGTTTTCGCCAGTTGGCCTCTCCCAGGTGGGTTTAGCGGCAGCGTGTGGGTCATGCTCCCATTATTAACACCAAAGCACAAGTCCCCGAAAAGGGAGCCACCAACCCTGCAGGGCGGCCTCTCAAACACGGGCACGGAGACGCCCGTTACTCCATTCTCCATGGCAAACAAAACGAGAGGCCCATTGCAAGACACAGGAGACTTTAATTCAGGCTGAGCACAATGCTTCCTAATGTCCCAACTAGTTTCGGCAGAGAGCCTTGATCACGGGCAGGAAGTGTCGAAAAAGGTTTCTATGTGCTTCCGTTTTTAAATTGCACTTGCGGGTCACATGACTGATGGTAACTACATTTCCCAAACTGCATCATTCATACAGTAAGTTGTTGATTAAAAAAGCAATGTTCTTTGTGCTCACAGAAAGTTGTAGTTTTGTGTCCAGAAGAAAATGATGCACTCGTTGTTCAGTACATCTAAGTGAAAAGCAGTCAAACCCTTGTAGATAGCAGAATGCTGATTGTTGCAAAACCATGAATCTCCGTCTCCTTCTGCTTGCACGAGTGGAAAGGGAAGTATTCCCAAACCACATCCCTTCCAGCGCCGCCGATGTTTTCGCCAGTTGGCCTCTCCCAGGTGGGTTTAGCGGCGACGTGTGGGTCATGCTCCCATTATTAACACCAAAGCACAAGTCCCCGAAAAGGGAGCCACCAACCCTGCAGGGCGGCCTCTCAAACACGGGCACGGAGACGCCCGTTACTCCATTCTCCATGGCAAACAAAACGAGAGGCCCATTGCAAGACACAGGAGACTTTAATTCAGGCTGAGCACAATGCTTCCTAATGTCCCAACTAGTTTCGGCAGAGAGCCTTGATCACGGGCAGGAAGTGTCGAAAAAGGTTTCTATGTGCTTCCGTTTTTAAATTGCACTTGCGGGTCACATGACTGATGGTAACTACATTTCCCAAACTGCATCATTCATACAGTAAGTTGTTGATTAAAAAAGCAATGTTCTTTGTGCTCACAGAAAGTTGTAGTTTTGTGTCCAGAAGAAAATGATGCACTCGTTGTTCAGTACATCTAAGTGAAAAGCAGTCAAACCCTTGTAGACAGCAGAATGCTGATTGTTGCAAAACCATGAATCTCCGTCTCCTTCTGCTTGCACGAGTGGAAAGGGAAGTATTCCCAAACCACATCCCTTCCAGCGCCGCCGATGTTTTCGCCAGTTGGCCTCTCCCAGGTGGGTTTAGCGGCGGTGTGTGGGTCATGCTCCCATTATTACCACCAAAGCACAAGTTCCCGAAAAGGGAGCCACCAACCCTGCAGGGCGGCCTCTCAAACACGGGCACGGAGACGCCCGTTACTCCATTCTCCATGGCAAACAAAACGAGAGGCCCATTGCAAGACACAGGAGACTTTAATTCAGGCTGAGCACAATGCTTCCTAATGTCCCAACTAGTTTCGGCAGAGAGCCTTGATCACGGGCAGGAAGTGTTGAAAAAGGTTTCTATGTGCTTCCGTTTTTAAATTGCACTTGCGGGTCACATGACTGATGGTAACTACATTTCCCAAACTGCATCATTCATACAGTAAGTTGTTGATTAAAAAAGCAATGTTCTTTGTGCTCACAGAAAGTTGTAGTTTTGTGTCCAGAAGAAAATGATGCACTCGTTGTTCAGTACATCTAAGTGAAAAGCAGTCAAACCCTTGTAGATATATATATATATATGTGTGTGTGTGTGTGTCTTTTTGTGTGTGCAAACTTTTAAATTTCTTCCTTCTTCTTATGATTGTATCAGGGGTACTTTTCTTGTCAGTTTGACACATCGATGTGTGCCATGCCTACCAAGCACTACATGTGGCATAGGTAAGTCACCTGTACGGCAG
>NW_028250244.1:0-3000 GCF_964263255.1 Lissotriton vulgaris
AGCGGAGGTGTGACGCCTGGTAGTAAGCTTTAAGAAGGGGGAAACCAAGCCCTCCTGCAGCCTTAGGAGTAGTAACAAGGGACAACGTGAAGTACCTAAAATACTTCATCACTTCTCAGGGATCTCACCAATAAGTACTGCATTCAAAAGCAGCAAAGAAATCAACAGAGAATCTGAAATATGAAAAGACATCTTTATTACAATTAATTGTGAGGCTACGTCGCCCAGTCACACCTAAAGCAACTGAATGAGGCAGCCTCCTGAATGGTCTCCGCACAGACCTTTTAAATCATTTATTATGCCCTAGGCAAACATTCCTTGTTTTACAGTATACAATTCACATATTTCCAACACAAAGAAAAAGCAAAGTCATGATGACAAGTCCATATTTCAGTTTGTCCAGTTTATAATTAACTATCCGGCAAGGTCCAGGGTTTCCATCAGATATCGACGGACCCCTAATAAAAACGGGCACCTCCCCATCGTAAAGCAGATCATAAAGAAAGAAACAGAGACAGGTGTGTGTAAGATTAGACATGGTTTGTGTGCGATGAAAGGCTTATGGTATGTTGTGCCTTGATACTAATCTCTCTTGGCCACTGGGAAAGGAACTGCCCGAACAGGTTTGGCTTGAGGCAGTGGAGTCAGCTCGCCCAGGTCACAGAGGAGTCAACAAAGGTGTATGTGTCCTTCTAGATCGAATTCGGCCTTGGTCATTTTGACTATGTGAGGGCAATCACAAGATGGATGCCGCTCACAAAATGGAACCCCAGGGTTCAAGACAAAAACCTATATTTAAGGGTGATTTCGTCACTTGATCATGACGCAAATGGCTATGTATGGTATCCCAATCATTACCGGGATGCCGATACCAAAATCGTCATGGTACGATGATATTTTTGACACGAGTGTAGAGCTTTGGTACCACACAATAGCAGGGTCCAGAATTTTCAGTACCACAGCCCCTCCTTTTGCCCTTACATAGGCACTAACCTATACTCACGCTAATCTGAGTCCAGGTCTGTATTCATGAAGTCATTGAGATGTTCCTGCAGCATCATCCTATTACTTAGTTCGTTTCTTGATACAGGTTTCCTCACACATGATGTAGCACAGAGGCCACATGGTGCAGGAGCACACTGTACACACAGACAGAACAGGAAAAGGATGGCTAGGATTATCCCAATGACTATCAAAATCTTCCATCCCAATGCAGATATCAGTTCCCAGAACCACCCCATAAGCTTGCAACTCATCTCTAGGAATCGTTCTGTAAGAGTCAATTGTTCTGCTCATATTTGCAATTCCTTCTACCAATGCTTTGTTGCTTGAGTTCCTTACTGTGGAGCGTGGGGGATATGGTTCGATGGCAAACATGAACACTGCCTGAAATACCCACAGAGAACCATAGTAGCTGAATGGTAGGACCAAGTATGGGATACCCATCTGTCTTATGTGGCATGAGACCACACACCCAGCAGTTAGTTGTGTTTACTACTAATTGGTGCTGGTGTAACAGTTGAACAAAAGAGTTATTAATAAACTCTAATCTTCTAGAGGACTCATGTTCAGGCAGAGGGTGAAAAGAGTGCAAGGAAGCAGTAAGAGGAGGTGTAGGTTATGTAGTGGGTGCGAATGTCACTTGAAAAGTGAAGCAGACATATCCAGCTAAAAACGTCATCACACCAAGCAACATGAAAATACAAAATATAAAAGATCTTTTCTTTGTCAACAATATACACATGTTGTCTTTAAAGTTTGTTTGTTTGGCAGGTCTCTCCATCTCAGAAACCTCCATCCTCTCTAATTTGCTGCCCTCGGTGGTAGGTTGTTTCTGCTGCAGAGTGCTTCTGTTCAGTCCAGGGTAATTCCCTTAGACCAACCAGAACTGTCGACCTAACCGTCTCCAGCTGCACTCCAAAGACTGTGGCAACCGCGACCCTAGCAGCAGAACCGAATGGTGGTTCAAAAAACAAAAATGAGCAACTTCCCTGGATGAGAGCACTGCACAATCAAAAAGTAAAAAGAGATTTTTTTTTATATTTGTCCATAGTTATAGTTCTTGGCCATCAAATCCGCTTCCACTGTCTTCTTCTATCAAGCTGGGCCTCTTCGGGCCTTTTCATGAGAAAAAGTACTGCTTAGTTGGAGTGCGCTCCTGGCAAACACCCACAGCTCACTTGAAAGTCTCAATGTCTCAAATCAATGCACCAATGTCTCTTCTTTGTGGCAGACACTACAAATGATGTGCTCTTCATTGATCATGATTCAGAAAAGGGGGTGGTGATGAACAGAGTGTCTGAATTAAGCAGACCACTCTTATCCAGTCCAAAGATCAGGGCTTGATCCATCACCGTTTTTTAGCTCACTGCACCATCCCAGCTCAGAACTTGGCTATATGCAAATTAGTCTGACCCTGGCCCAGTGCATCATGGGAACAGGGCAGACCGAACTACCAAGCCAATTCTTATACTGGGAAGGAAACAAGCTACCGGGGACCGGTTTCTGGCATTTCAGCCGTCTTCGGCCCGGCTTGCTTGAATCCTGATGGTGCAATGAGTTAGGGACTCACATCTGAGTATACCCTTCCACGCTTATGGTGGACAAAAATGATTCAGAAAAGGGGGTTGGTGATGAACAGAGTGTCTGAATTAAGCAGACCACTCTTACCCAGTCCCAAGATCAGGGCTTGATCCATCACCGTTTTTAAGCTCACTGCACCATCCCAGCTCAGAACTTGGCTATATGCAAATTAGTCTGACCCTGGCCCAGTGCATCATGGGAACAGGGCAGACCAAACTACCAAGCCAATTCTTATACTGGGAAGGAAACAAGCTACCGGGGACCGGTTTCTGGCATTTCAGCCGTCTTCGTCCCCGGCTTGCTTGAATCCTGATGGTGCAATGAGCTAGGGACTCACATCTGAGTATACCCTTCCACGCTGATATTGGACAAAAATGATTCAGAAAAGGGGGTGGTGATGAACAGAGTGTCTGAATT